>NC_079559.1:21965334-22057834 GCF_015846415.1 Triplophysa dalaica
GCGGATCTGCGGCCGGGCTGGACGCTCGGACCGTCACCTCCCCACAGCGCCCCCCCAAAAAATATTTGGGACTCGGGACCACAGGACTCGGGACCACAGGACTCGGGACCACAGGACTCGGGACCACAGGACTCGGGACCACAGGACTCGGGACCACAGGACTCGGGACCACAGGACTCGGGACCACAGGACTCGGGACCACAGGACTCGGGACCACAGGACTCGGGACCACAGGACTCGGGACCACAGGACTCGGGACCACAGGACTCGGGACCACAGGACTCGGGACCACAGGACTCGGGACCACAGGACTCGGGACCACAGGACTCGGGACCACAGGACTCGGGACCACAGGACTCGGGACCACAGGACTCGGGACCACAGGACTCGGGACCACAGGACTCGGGACCACAGGACTCGGGACCACAGGACTCGGGACCACAGGACTCGGGACCACAGGACTCGGGACCACAGGACTCGGGACCACAGGACTCGGGACCACAGGACTCGGGACCACAGGACTCGGGACCACAGGACTCGGGACCACAGGACTCGGGACCACAGGACTCGGGACCACAGGACTCGGGACCACAGGACTCGGGACCACAGGACTCGGGACCACAGGACTCGGGACCACAGGACTCGGGACCACAGGACTCGGGACCACAGGACTCGGGACCACAGGACTCGGGACCACAGGACTCGGGACCACAGGACTCGGGACCACAGGACTCGGGACCACAGGACTCGGGACCACAGGACTCGGGACCACAGGACTCGGGACCACAGGACTCGGGACCACAGGACTCGGGACCACAGGACTCGGGACCACAGGACTCGGGACCACAGGACTCGGGACCACAGGACTCGGGACCACAGGACTCGGGACCACAGGACTCGGGACCACAGGACTCGGGACCACAGGACTCGGGACCACAGGACTCGGGACCACAGGACTCGGGACCACAGGACTCGGGACCACAGGACTCCCAGCTGCCCTCCGCTGCCTCTTCTTTTTCAGCCGACCCACCCGTCTGGTGGTCAGCTGAAGGAAGGAGGTGAAGGGCTCTGCTGGTTCGGGGTTGGAGGCCTCAGAGGAAGACCCCGAAGAATTTCTTCTCCCCCGCTTGCCACGGAGACCAGATGGTGGTGGAGAGACTGCAGAGGATGAGGGGGAGGGAGTGGTGATGCCCATAACCCCGACCTGCAGGGTACGACCCTCCGGGATAGCGACCAGCGGAGATGGAAAACAGGACTGAACTGGAACCCTGGACTCCGACCTATTCGTGGCATACCGCCACACGACATCGAAGTCCAGCGGTCTCAGCATCCTCATCTCCGCTGGCGACAGAGGATCCCTGAGGCCGCGGCTGAACAACACCGCCAACTCCTCCTCCCCAAAGACCACCTCCTCTGCGGCATCGAGGAACCTATCGACGTAGGTCCCCAGGTCGTCATTACCTTGACGGATACCGCAGAGGTGGCGTGCCTGGCGGGACCGCAAGCAGTTCGCCTTGACTGCCTGCTGGGTTCGGTATGGCTCGTGCATTCTGTCATGAATCTTCTCAAAGGGCATGGCAGGAGAACCCAAATGCAGGCACAGTCAAGGCGGATGAAGGTGTTTAACAAAGATATTTATTAACAATAAATAAAACAAAAGCCCACGATGGGGTAAAACAGGACAGGGATATATAAATAGCTTTAACAATAAACAAGGACACTGACTAACTTAACTAAGAAAACAAACACTTGATTTAAACACTACAAAAACTGAACTTACTAAACACAGAGGGAACAGCAGCATAAGACAAGGTATGGGAAACAGCTCAGACGAGGACCAGGTATTACAAACAGGTACAGGTACAATGCACGAGCACAGGACAATGAAACATGAGGACTCTTTATAGGGGAGACAGACAAAGGATCGTTAACGAGCAACAGGTGCTGGGGATTGGCACTAAGGAGAGGCTGACGAGGGACGAGATGTAGGGAACAATGACGAGACACGAGAAAGATCACTCAATCTCACACAAAACCATAGGTTATGCCATGATTCCACTCAAACAACAAGAATAAACATGGCATGATAGTGGAATCATGACATTGATAAGCTAAGTCATTTAGCTTTTACTTTTAGCCTCTCTATTTAGCATTTCCCTGCAACTTAGGGACCTTGGATTGGTAAAACGAGGTTAAACAATTCAAATTAGCTATGGCGAGAGAGATGTAACAAGCTCTCTGATTGGCTAGTATCTTGTACGTCATGTTCAGAGGTATGTCAAATGAGCAATGGAGAAGAGTAGTGATGGGAAGTTCGGCTCTTTTCAGAGAGCCGGCTCTTTTGGCTCAGCTCCCAAAGAAGAGCCGGCTCTTTCGACTCCTGAAAGGCTCTTAATTTAGGATTTTTTGTAGGCCTTTATTTTACCATAACTTTGCAAAAATTAATGGTTTGTGTGTTGAAAACCCTTTCATGTGCAGTGTTTTTATGCAGTTATTTTGTTACAAAACCATTCTTTTGTTTAATATTTTAATCAAACACTCTACTGGGTAGAGTGTATGGGGGATTTAAAGTTTTGACAAAACTTTTAAAACCTCTGTCCTCCACAATTGAAAAGGGTTGGAAATCAGTAGCTATCATTTTAGCCAGCTCTTCATCAATGCTGTGCTGTTTGGATGGGGTCATCACTTTGGGTATAAACTGGCTTATTTTGCTTTGAGCTGCAGTAAGAGAGGTTATACCTGCATGTGTGTGGAAGCCAGTAGATGCTGCTGCAGTTGCTGTTTTTTGGGGATGAGACAAACCAGGATCTGTAGATGGTGTGCTAGCTTGCCCTCTCTCCTCTAACTGCACTGTAGGATGGACAGTTCTCACATGTCTATGCAGGTTTGTGGTGGAACCTGCTCTTAAAGTAATTTTCATCTTGCAGTGAATGCACTCTGCTTTGTTGTTTCCATCGTCTTTAAACTGGAGCCAGATGCTGCTTCTCTTTCGGGTGTCACTCATAGTTTCAAATACGCCAACTCACACACTCTCCTCACCGCTATCTGACAGACAGTGTCGTTATTAACGTTGTTACGACTCGTTAACTTGCAGTGGAGTGCCGCTTAACTTCACCCCCCTCTCTGTTTTTACATAATGGTATGATCCCATATCCTCACATCTGATTGGCCGCGATGCGATTGCTGACCAATCAAAACAAAGTTCTGCCTTGAGGTAAGCCGCGAAAGGAAAAAAACTGGGAGCCGGCTCTCACTCGATGCGAGCCGGCTCTTCTGATTCACTACAAAGCATCGGCTCTCAGAGCCGCATCTTTTGCGCATGACACATCACTAGAAGAGAGGTCTGTTGTTCACTGCACGTGTGACCAGCGCGTTATCAGCACCTGCTTATTCTCTAACACACATCATAGGAAAGGAAACTTACTGTTAGTACAGGTAAGAACATTCACACGCATAGTTAAAGTGACATAAGTTGTGGTGCTTATGGCCAAATGCTTATGGATTCAAACGAAATGTAACAGTTTTACCATTAAAGTATGTAACTGATGTCTGTTTTGATTTAAACCGCCATTATGACTACAGTTTTACGACACGAAAGTCCACTGGGGGCGCTAAAGAGAAGACCTCTGTGTGACACATCGATGACGGTCGACTCCACATACAACACGATTGACAGTCAGAGGTATGTACAGTATATCACATTATCCTAATGCTGTCTGCGTTAGTTTAGTTAAATTGTAAAGTGTCACGTTGTTTTACTGAAACATGTTTGCTCTAATGGTAACTAAACTGTAACGTTAGAATCATGTGACTGCCCGTGACGCCAGTAGGACCGTTAAGTGAAGCTAACGCATGAGTAATTTAGCTAGCGTTACCCACCGCCGACAATTAAAGTTTTTTTTTACAATTACCGTTACGAATTCTGCCGTAGATTTAGTAGCTATGTGGCTTGTTATCCGGTAAGCTTAATAAAGCTTTTGGCGACCTTTGAAAATATAAATAGATCGCTTTATAATTCAGTTTATTGTTCGCAGTGGTGGACAGTAATGACGTTTTTATCTTTTTACTCCGCTATATTACATAAAGCATATCGTTACTCCTTATTTGGAAATAAAGAAATCACGATGTGCCCCTCATGAAAGAAATGATTATTTTTAACGAACCGGGTAAATCGGTTCGCAAATCACGCCAAATGATTCATCTACGATTGTATGAACTACTCAATGATTCAAATGAGCCGTTTATAGCGAGTCTTCAGTGAACTGAATTCAAGTTACTCATGTCCAGTTTAAGGATAATATTTGTAACTGAATATCACACTTAGGTCAAAACCCACAGTTGTTGGTGTAGTCCTAATCTGCAGACATCGTTGAATGTAGACACATCGAAGTCAATTTGAAATGTTTACGTGAAAAGACGAAATATTATAGTAACAGAAGTTAAAAAGTAATTTAAAACGCATGCATCATTCATCGTTCCAGTTGATGTGGTATTATAATGTTATGCATTTATCCATGCGTGACCCCTGTTTTTAACTTGTTTTTCAACACATTACATACGTGACAAGCACTAAGCCGAAATAACTTATTTATTTATTTATATGAAAATGTATCTAACCTGAGAAACTACATGATGGAATAAGAAAGGACGTGATGTACATACTTACTATCACTGATACCTGCCGGGGTCGTTTTACCCCACAGACTAGGTTTAATAAATAATTATGGAAATATGTTCCATAAAATGTAATCCCTAAATACAGTTTGTATTCTTATGTCAAATATAACTCAGATTTTCTGCAAAACGTCAAGCTTTAAAACACTTTTCCATTAACCAATGAAAATTGGTTGTATTTGTCTATTGGCATAGTTGTAATTAGGCTAAATTACATTTTAAAATACTTTTAATCAGACTACAGGTAATTTAAAAACGTATAGTGAAACGTTGACTTATCAGGTTAGTCTTTCCATGTAGCACCAACTTGTGTCAATGCCATGCTTGCATATGAGTACATATTACTACGTACCTGCCACAGAATGAGTGGAGCTCGAGCTAATGATAACTGCCCATGTGGCTGGACTTTAAAGTAACAACCTAGTTTTAAAAAGTTAATTTATGTTATAATGATATGTAGCGTAACAATTTGACCCCTTTTTACTGGATCATATGGTACAAAAATATGTTGTATTACTTTTTTCTTTTGTTTAGAGATGCCGGGAAACACACAGGAATTGTGCCCCGGGTGCAACACCCTGATAAGTGTTGCATTCAAGACATGCTCACTCTGCAAACAACTCCAGCTGTACAAAACAAAAGTTGCAACAAAGAGATGCAACTTTCAAAATAAGAAGGCTGAATGGAAGAAGTCAATCAAGAAAAACAACAACAGGACAGTTGTACTTAATAGCTGCCATGTAATGGTAAGTTTAGGTCAGGGCTAAGCATACAAATAGGGTGGTACATGAGGTCAACTCAGTAAACGTAGTAAAGTTAAACGGTCAATTGTCATGTTTCCATGCAGCTGTCAAGTGAACTTTTATGAAATGTGGCAAAAAAAAGAAAATATGAATCACATGTGTTTCCATCAACTGGTTTTGAGTGAATAAATTCCTGCAACGGGATCCTCCCGCCATGAGGCCGTCCCGTTCCCCCCCCCTTGGAAAAATACATTGATGAAAACATGGCTGATGAAGCAGAAATAAATATGACAGTGATAGCATTTTGATGAATATTTAGTTACAAACCAGTAGTAATTAATTTCTTGTTATAAGTAGGCATGGGCCGGTATGAGATTTTGGTGCTATAATAACCTTGCTCAACGAATACCACGGTTTCACGGTATTGCTATTACAACACTAAAATGTGTTACCTTCAAATGTATGCATATACAACTTTTCGACTGGACACAATTAATTTCAGTTTGAACCCTAACATGTGTGTCAGGTAAAAATAAAGCCTTAAAATTACAATATTCTTTAAAAAAAAATATATATATATTAGACATAAACATCAAACATTGAATTACATGATTAAACAATCTATTTTTATGCAAACACAGCTCTTACCTTAGAAACTGTATCACATAATTTTTTTTGTGGTTTTGAAACCTTAACTCTTTTAAACCTTGGTATACCTTGAAACCGGTATGCGGCCCATGCCTACATATAAGTGCCACATTTTAAGAGGTTTTTTTCAATGACCATAAAACTGAAATGAAATTAATATTTAAGTCAAATTATTTTATTCTATGCATGTTTTTTTTAATTTAAAGTTTTTATTTCAGTTTGACAAACTTGCTAATTTTTTTTACTAATATTAAGGTCTGTAATCTGGAAACACCTGATAATCCACATGTTTCATTCTCTTTATTTTTCATACGGATGCAAAGGGTGAGCATTACATTTAGCCATAATAGGATAAAGCAGCATGTGGTGGGTCTATTGCAAAATAACACTATTGCCTGAAGTCAACAAAATAGATAAACAGTATTAGGCAGACTGTTTTGTGACATTAATTACAATTGATGGGAGAAGACATGTTTTAGGTCTTTGAATTGCCCCTGATTTAAGTTAAGGGTAAAAAATGATCTGCCTATTCCTGATAGGGGCAGTATACTGCACATGTAGTGTGGAAACAATGTTCTGAAGCTAGCTTTCTTTAAATTCTGGCCATGGGACAGATCTTTGATAGCTCAGGAGACCTGGATGTAATCTCGTTATTGTTTCATTTATGTATCCATTTAATCACAGATTTTGCTCCATTTCCTTAAAACAATCAGTTTGAGACAGATATGAGGAACTCTATTGTAAACTTTTACCGTAGATAAAAAGAAAGATCTACTACATTTCCCTCTCCACAACAGCTTTGAACAGTCTTCTTCTCATAAATTAGTTAGGAAAATTTCAGCCTCCTTCACAAACACCAATGTTGTCTTGTGGGAGAAACAGAAAATGTAATATTAATTTTAATTTTAGTATAAGCTTGACTATTTATCCTGTTGAGACCTCACCTTAAACACCTTTGGAGAAATTTGGTTCTAAAAAGTGATAGAAGCATGAGAATACATTTAATATTTTGGGGTTGGATACCTCCTCTTTATATACAACTAGTTGCAGCTTCTGTAGCATTATCCCCCTGTCATAATCATGAAAATTTAGAATGCTCTGATCAAACGCTAAGTACAGTATTGCATTGATGACTAGATCTCTTGACATATACCGTAGATCCTTAATGGCTCTTTTCAATCATAACCCCCAGAAGCTACTTCCACCAGCCCCCCAGAAGCTACTTCCACCAGCCCCCCAGAAGCCGCTGCCACCAGCCCCCCAGAAGCCGCTCCCACCAGCCCCCCAGAAGCCGCTCCCACCAGCCCCCCAGAAGCCGCTCCCACCAGCCCTCCAGAAGCCACTGCCACCAGCCCCTCAGAAGCTATTGGCATTGATATCACAGGCTCATCAGCCGCCACAAGACCCCAAGCCCAGAAGGCCAAAAATAGACCAAGAAATGAAGTACACTGTATGTCCTTAATACTCAGTAAAGTGTGTCTGAACTCTTGACATTCTTAAGAAGTAATAATTTACTGTATAATAAAGTGTGATATCTTGATAAAGGATCCAGTCCAACAGATGGAAGCCAGCAAGAAAAAGAAAAAGTGGTAAGTACATTTTCTGTATTTACATTTGCATCAGTAGCTTTCCTGTAGCCCATTGGTAAGAGCTTTGCATTAACAGCTTTGGATAAAAGCGTCTTCCAAATGAATAAATGTAAATGTACATTAATATGATTTATTAACTACTCTTTGATTCTGCAGTCGCTGTTTGGTTTTATTTGTAGCAATATACTTATTTCAAAATAATATTGCCTATCTTTCAGATGAGTGTCCAGAATGCTGTAGGAGAGTGAGCCAAAACAACTTTGATTACTCCAAGGTTTTGAAAAAAAGAGTGAGAGGGGTTTGTCTTTCTAAAGCATTTTCACACAGTCTTGCTTTATATCGATGTACTTGCAGTCATAGACTACTTCATAAAATCCTTCCAAACATCTCATCTGCCCCAACACTGCTTAGTGTCAAATTGTAAAATTGATAACCAGACTAAAAATACAACATGAGATGAACCGCTATACCCAGTATTTTCAGATTGGATTAACTTCAGGTTTTTTCTTTGGTATAACAATTGTGATTCATAAACCAACAATGACAACAGGCAAAGCAAAAAACAATTATGTAAAAGATAAGGGTGAATAGTCCAGCTAAAGCATACACTGATCACCATAATGGTGACTTAATAAAATAAATTCACATTGAGCTAACATATTACTAACATAATAACATGGTGACATCACTATGATCATCCCATGACCTCATGTGTTGACTGTGTAGTTATGTTGCCGTTTATTTAATGCTAGTTGTTCTAGGCCTTTGTTGTTGTCTGACCAGTTTGAAACCTACGATTACACACAGTTCTGTAAATTAACATACTTTTTTTTTTCCTTCATAGCCTTCATACCTTTTGCAAGTATTGACATGAACATTTAAAACATTTTTACATTTAATTAATAATGGTCTTAAAATTGTCTTAAATATCTTTACTTTTACTTGTTGAAACTTGCAGAAGCCCTGAAAATATTAGAGCATAGATAAAAAAGGATAACACTCTGGACATGCTGAATGTGAAGTTAACATGAATTGAAACCGAATCACTTTGAATTCTTTGTATTCAATAAAAATGCATTTGGCGCCAACAATGTATTCATGTAATTGTTACTGAGCTGGATCATGACATCATTGTTTTCTTCAAAGCTGCTGTTTTGACAGATGAACTAAGTAAAAACTAATCAATAAAGTCTGAACTTAATAATGCTGGACATTGCCACCCATTTTTCTAGAGCTGCTACACAATTTGTATTGTAAATAAGCACTATTTAAATATCATGTTATGTCATCATGTAACCTTTATGTTATGTCTTTACCACTGTACATTTTACCATCACAATTGCAAGATTTGTGCCATAACACACATGGCTGGATTTTGTGTTGTGGAAAGTTGTGTTGTGCTGGAGCGGGCTTGGTGCCGGTTGCTGGAGCGGGCTTGGTGCCGGTTGCTGGAGCGGGCTTGGTGCCGGTTGCTGGAGCGGGCTAGGTGCCGGTTGCTGGAGCGGGCTTGGTGCCGGTTGCTGGAGCGGGCTTGGTGCCGGTTGCTGGAGCGGGCTTGGTGCCGGTTGCTGGAGCGGGCTTGGTGCCGGTTGCTGGAGCGGGCTTGGTGCCGGTTGCTGGAGCGGGCTTGGTGCCGGTTGCTGGAGCGGGCTTGGTGCCGGTTGCTGGAGCGGGCTTGGTGCCGGTTGCTGGAGCGGATCTGCGGCCGGGCTGGACGCTCGGACCGTCACCTCCCCACAGCGCCCCCCCAAAAAATATTTGGGACTCGGGACCACAGGACTCGGGACCACAGGACTCGGGACCACAGGACTCGGGACCACAGGACTCGGGACCACAGGACTCGGGACCACAGGACTCGGGACCACAGGACTCGGGACCACAGGACTCGGGACCACAGGACTCGGGACCACAGGACTCGGGACCACAGGACTCGGGACCACAGGACTCGGGACCACAGGACTCGGGACCACAGGACTCGGGACCACAGGACTCGGGACCACAGGACTCGGGACCACAGGACTCGGGACCACAGGACTCGGGACCACAGGACTCGGGACCACAGGACTCGGGACCACAGGACTCGGGACCACAGGACTCCCAGCTGCCCTCCGCTGCCTCTTCTTTTTCAGCCGACCCACCCGTCTGGTGGTCGGCTGAAGGAAGGAGGTGAAGGGCTCTGCTGGTTCGGGGTTGGAGGCCTCAGAGGAAGACCCCGAAGAATTTCTTCTCCCCCGCTTGCCACGGAGACCAGATGGTGGTGGAGAGACTGCAGAGGATGAGGGGGAGGGAGTGGTGATGCCCATAACCCCGACCTGCAGGGTACGACCCTCCGGGATAGCGACCAGCGGAGATGGAAAACAGGACTGAACTGGAACCCTGGACTCCGACCTATTCGTGGCATACCGCCACACGACATCGAAGTCCAGCGGTCTCAGCATCCTCATCTCCGCTGGCGACAGAGGATCCCTGAGGCCGCGGCTGAACAACACCGCCAACTCCTCCTCCCCAAAGACCACCTCCTCTGCGGCATCGAGGAACCTATCGACGTAGGTCCCCAGGTCGTCATTACCTTGACGGATACCGCAGAGGTGGCGTGCCTGGCGGGACCGCAAGCAGTTCGCCTTGACTGCCTGCTGGGTTCGGTATGGCTCGTGCATTCTGTCATGAATCTTCTCAAAGGGCATGGCAGGAGAACCCAAGTGCAGGCACAGTCAAGGCGGATGAAGGTGTTTAACAAAGATATTTATTAACAATAAATAAAACAAAAGCCCACGATGGGGTAAAACAGGACAGGGATATATAAATAGCTTTAACAATAAACAAGGACACTGACTAACTTAACTAAGAAAACAAACACTTGATTTAAACACTACAAAAACTGAACTTACTAAACACAGAGGGAACAGCAGCATAAGACAAGGTATGGGAAACAGCTCAGACGAGGACCAGGTATTACAAACAGGTACAGGTACAATGCACGAGCACAGGACAATGAAACATGAGGACTCTTTATAGGGGAGACAGACAAAGGATCGTTAACGAGCAACAGGTGCTGGGGATTGGCACTAAGGAGAGGCTGACGAGGGACGAGATGTAGGGAACAATGACGAGACACGAGAAAGATCACTCAATCTCACACAAAACCATAGGTTATGCCATGATTCCACTCAAACAACAAGAATAAACATGGCATGATAGTGGAATCATGACATTGATAAGCTAAGTCATTTAGCTTTTACTTTTAGCCTCTCTATTTAGCATTTCCCTGCAACTTAGGGACCTTGGATTGGTAAAACGAGGTTAAACAATTCAAATTAGCTATGGCGAGAGAGATGTAACAAGCTCTCTGATTGGCTAGTATCTTGTACGTCATGTTCAGAGGTATGTCAAATGAGCAATGGAGAAGAGTAGTGATGGGAAGTTCGGCTCTTTTCAGAGAGCCGGCTCTTTTGGCTCAGCTCCCAAAGAAGAGCCGGCTCTTTCGACTCCTGAAAGGCTCTTAATTTAGGATTTTTTGTAGGCCTTTATTTTACCATAACTTTGCAAAAATTAATGGTTTGTGTGTTGAAAACCCTTTCATGTGCAGTGTTTTTATGCAGTTATTTTGTTACAAAACCATTCTTTTGTTTAATATTTTAATCAAACACTCTACTGGGTAGAGTGTATGGGGGATTTAAAGTTTTGACAAAACTTTTAAAACCTCTGTCCTCCACAATTGAAAAGGGTTGGAAATCAGTAGCTATCATTTTAGCCAGCTCTTCATCAATGCTGTGCTGTTTGGATGGGGTCATCACTTTGGGTATAAACTGGCTTATTTTGCTTTGAGCTGCAGTAAGAGAGGTTATACCTGCATGTGTGTGGAAGCCAGTAGATGCTGCTGCAGTTGCTGTTTTTTGGGGATGAGACAAACCAGGATCTGTAGATGGTGTGCTAGCTTGCCCTCTCTCCTCTAACTGCACTGTAGGATGGACAGTTCTCACATGTCTATGCAGGTTTGTGGTGGAACCTGCTCTTAAAGTAATTTTCATCTTGCAGTGAATGCACTCTGCTTTGTTGTTTCCATCGTCTTTAAACTGGAGCCAGATGCTGCTTCTCTTTCGGGTGTCACTCATAGTTTCAAATACGCCAACTCACACACTCTCCTCACCGCTATCTGACAGACAGTGTCGTTATTAACGTTGTTACGACTCGTTAACTTGCAGTGGAGTGCCGCTTAACTTCACCCCCCTCTCTGTTTTTACATAATGGTATGATCCCATATCCTCACATCTGATTGGCCGCGATGCGATTGCTGACCAATCAAAACAAAGTTCTGCCTTGAGGTAAGCCGCGAAAGGAAAAAAACTGGGAGCCGGCTCTCACTCGATGCGAGCCGGCTCTTCTGATTCACTACAAAGCATCGGCTCTCAGAGCCGCATCTTTTGCGCATGACACATCACTAGAAGAGAGGTCTGTTGTTCACTGCACGTGTGACCAGCGCGTTATCAGCACCTGCTTATTCTCTAACACACATCATAGGAAAGGAAACTTACTGTTAGTACAGGTAAGAACATTCACACGCATAGTTAAAGTGACATAAGTTGTGGTGCTTATGGCCAAATGCTTATGGATTCAAACGAAATGTAACAGTTTTACCATTAAAGTATGTAACTGATGTCTGTTTTGATTTAAACCGCCATTATGACTACAGTTTTACGACACGAAAGTCCACTGGGGGCGCTAAAGAGAAGACCTCTGTGTGACACATCGATGACGGTCGACTCCACATACAACACGATTGACAGTCAGAGGTATGTACAGTATATCACATTATCCTAATGCTGTCTGCGTTAGTTTAGTTAAATTGTAAAGTGTCACGTTGTTTTACTGAAACATGTTTGCTCTAATGGTAACTAAACTGTAACGTTAGAATCATGTGACTGCCCGTGACGCCAGTAGGACCGTTAAGTGAAGCTAACGCCTGAGTAATTTAGCTAGCGTTACCCACCGCCGACAATTAAAGTTTTTTTTTACAATTACCGTTACGAATTCTGCCGTAGATTTAGTAGCTATGTGGCTTGTTATCCGGTAAGCTTAATAAAGCTTTTGGCGACCTTTGAAAATATAAATAGATCGCTTTATAATTCAGTTTATTGTTCGCAGTGGTGGACAGTAATGACGTTTTTATCTTTTTACTCCGCTATATTACATAAAGCATATCGTTACTCCTTATTTGGAAATAAAGAAATCACGATGTGCCCCTCATGAAAGAAATGATTATTTTTAACGAACCGGGTAAATCGTTTCGCAAATCACGCCAAATGATTCATCTACGATTGTATGAACTACTCAATGATTCAAATGAGCCGTTTATAGCGAGTCTTCAGTGAACTGAATTCAAGTTACTCATGTCCAGTTTAAGGATAATATTTGTAACTGAATATCACACTTAGGTCAAAACCCACAGTTGTTGGTGTAGTCCTAATCTGCAGACATCGTTGAATGTAGACACATCGAAGTCAATTTGAAATGTTTACGTGAAAAGACGAAATATTATAGTAACAGAAGTTAAAAAGTAATTTAAAACGCATGCATCATTCATCGTTCCAGTTGATGTGGTATTATAATGTTATGCATTTATCCATGCGTGACCCCTGTTTTTAACTTGTTTTTCAACACATTACATACGTGACAAGCACTAAGCCGAAATAACTTATTTATTTATTTATATGAAAATGTATCTAACCTGAGAAACTACATGATGGAATAAGAAAGGACGTGATGTACATACTTACTATCACTGATACCTGCCGGGGTCGTTTTACCCCACAGACTAGGTTTAATAAATAATTATGGAAATATGTTCCATAAAATGTAATCCCTAAATACAGTTTGTATTCTTATGTCAAATATAACTCAGATTTTCTGCAAAACGTCAAGCTTTAAAACACTTTTCCATTAACCAATGAAAATTGGTTGTATTTGTCTATTGGCATAGTTGTAATTAGGCTAAATTACATTTTAAAATACTTTTAATCAGACTACAGGTAATTCAAAAACGTATAGTGAAACGTTGACTTATCAGGTTAGTCTTTCCATGTAGCACCAACTTGTGTCAATGCCATGCTTGCATATGAGTACATATTACTACGTACCTGCCACAGAATGAGTGGAGCTCGAGCTAATGATAACTGCCCATGTGGCTGGACTTTAAAGTAACAACCTAGTTTTAAAAAGTTAATTTATGTTATAATGATATGTAGCGTAACAATGTGACCCCTTTTTTACTGGATCATATGGTACAAAAATATGTTGTATTACTTTTTTCTTTTGTTTAGAGATGCCGGGAAACACACAGGAATTGTGCCCCGGGTGCAACACCCTGATAAGTGTTGCATTCAAGACATGCTCACTCTACAAACAACTCCAGCTGTACAAAACAAAAGTTGCAACAAAGAGATGCAACTTTCAAAATAAGAAGGCTGAATGGAAGAAGTCAATCAAGAAAAACAACAACAGGACAGTTGTACTTAATAGCTGCCATGTAATGGTAAGTTTAGGTCAGGGCTAAGCATACAAATAGGGTGGTACATGAGGTCAACTCAGTAAACGTAGTAAAGTTAAACGGTCAATTGTCATGTTTCCATGCAGCTGTCAAGTGAACTTTTATGAAATGTGGCAAAAAAAAGAAAATATGAATCACATGTGTTTCCATCAACTGGTTTTGAGTGAATAAATTCCTGCAACGGGATCCTCCCGCCATGAGGCCGTCCCGTTCCCCCCCCCCCTGGAAAAATACATTGATGAAAACATGGCTGATGAAGCAGAAATAAATATGACAGTGATAGCATTTTGATGAATATTTAGTTACAAACCAGTAGTAATTAATTTCTTGTTATAAGTAGGCATGGGCCGGTATGAGATTTTGGTGCTATAATAACCTTGCTCAACGAATACCACGGTTTCACGGTATTGCTATTACAACACTAAAATGTGTTACCTTCAAATGTATGCATATACAACTTTTCGACTAGACACAATTAATTTCAGTTTGAACCCTAACATGTGTGTCAGGTAAAAATAAAGCCTTAAAATTACAATATTCTTTAAAAAAAAATATATATATATTAGACATAAACATCAAACATTGAATTACATGATTAAACAATCTATTTTTATGCAAACACAGCTCTTACCTTAGAAACTGTATCACATAATTTTTTTTGTGGTTTTGAAACCTTAACTCTTTTAAACCTTGGTATACCTTGAAACCGGTATGCGGCCCATGCCTACATATAAGTGCCACATTTTAAGAGGTTTTTTTCAATGACCATAAAACTGAAATGAAATTAATATTTAAGTCAAATTATTTTATTCTATGCATGTTTTTTTTAATTTAAAGTTTTTATTTCAGTTTGACAAACTTGCTAATTTTTTTTACTAATATTAAGGTCTGTAATCTGGAAACACCTGATAATCCACATGTTTCATTCTCTTTATTTTTCATACGGATGCAAAGGGTGAGCATTACATTTAGCCATAATAGGATAAAGCAGCATGTGGTGGGTCTATTGCAAAATAACACTATTGCCTGAAGTCAACAAAATAGATAAACAGTATTAGGCAGACTGTTTTGTGACATTAATTACAATTGATGGGAGAAGACATGTTTTAGGTCTTTGAATTGCCCCTGATTTAAGTTAAGGGTAAAAAATGATCTGCCTATTCCTGATAGGGGCAGTATACTGCACATGTAGTGTGGAAACAATGTTCTGAAGCTAGCTTTCTTTAAATTCTGGCCATGGGACAGATCTTTGATAGCTCAGGAGACCTGGATGTAATCTCGTTATTGTTTCATTCATGTATCCATTTAATCACAGATTTTGCTCCATTTCCTTAAAACAATCAGTTTGAGACAGATATGAGGAACTCTATTGTAAACTTTTACCGTAGATAAAAAGAAAGATCTACTACATTTCCCTCTCCACAACAGCTTTGAACAGTCTTCTTCTCATAAATTAGTTAGGAAAATTTCAGCCTCCTTCACAAACACCAATGTTGTCTTGTGGGAGAAACAGAAAATGTAATATTAATTTTAATTTTAGTATAAGCTTGACTATTTATCCTGTTGAGACCTCACCTTAAACACCTTTGGAGAAATTTGGTTCTAAAAAGTGATAGAAGCATGAGAATACATTTAATATTTTGGGGTTGGATACCTCCTCTTTATATACAACTAGTTGCAGCTTCTGTAGCATTATCCCCCTGTCATAATCATGAAAATTTAGAATGCTCTGATCAAACGCTAAGTACAGTATTGCATTGATGACTAGATCTCTTGACATATACCGTAGATCCTTAATGGCTCTTTTCAATCATAACCCCCAGAAGCTACTTCCACCAGCCCCCCAGAAGCTACTTCCACCAGCCCCCCAGAAGCCGCTGCCACCAGCCCCCCAGAAGCCGCTCCCACCAGCCCCCCAGAAGCCGCTCCCACCAGCCCCCCAGAAGCCGCTCCCACCAGCCCCCCAGAAGCCGCTCCCACCAGCCCTCCAGAAGCCACTGCCACCAGCCCCTCAGAAGCTATTGGCATTGATATCACAGGCTCATCAGCCGCCACAAGACCCCAAGCCCAGAAGGCCAAAAATAGACCAAGAAATGAAGTACACTGTATGTCCTTAATACTCAGTAAAGTGTGTCTGAACTCTTGACATTCTTAAGAAGTAATAATTTACTGTATAATAAAGTGTGATATCTTGATAAAGGATCCAGTCCAACAGATGGAAGCCAGCAAGAAAAAGAAAAAGTGTTAAGTACATTTTCTGTATTTACATTTGCATCAGTAGCTTTCCTGTAGCCCATTGGTAAGAGCTTTGCATTAACAGCTTTGGATAAAAGCGTCTTCCAAATGAATAAATGTAAATGTACATTAATATGATTTATTAACTACTCTTTGATTCTGCAGTCGCTGTTTGGTTTTATTTGTAGCAATATACTTATTTCAAAATAATATTGCCTATCTTTCAGATGAGTGTCCAGAATGCTGTAGGAGAGTGAGCCAAAACAACTTTGATTACTCCAAGGTTTTGAAAAAAAGAGTGAGAGGGGTTTGTCTTTCTAAAGCATTTTCACACAGTCTTGCTTTATATCGATGTACTTGCAGTCATAGACTACTTCATAAAATCCTTCCAAACATCTCATCTGCCCCAACACTGCTTAGTGTCAAATTGTAAAATTGATAACCAGACTAAAAATACAACATGAGATGAACCGCTATACCCAGTATTTTCAGATTGGATTAACTTCAGGTTTTTTCTTTGGTATAACAATTGTGATTCATAAACCAACAATGACAACAGGCAAAGCAAAAAACAATTATGTAAAAGATAAGGGTGAATAGTCCAGCTAAAGCATACACTGATCACCATAATGGTGACTTAATAAAATAAATTCACATTGAGCTAACATATTACTAACATAATAACATGGTGACATCACTATGATCATCCCATGACCTCATGTGTTGACTGTGTAGTTATGTTGCCGTTTATTTAATGCTAGTTGTTCTAGGCCTTTGTTGTTGTCTGACCAGTTTGAAACCTACGATTACACACAGTTCTGTAAATTAACATACTTTTTTTTTTCCTTCATAGCCTTCATACCTTTTGCAAGTATTGACATGAACATTTAAAACATTTTTACATTTAATTAATAATGGTCTTAAAATTGTCTTAAATATCTTTACTTTTACTTGTTGAAACTTGCAGAAGCCCTGAAAATATTAGAGCATAGATAAAAAAGGATAACACTCTGGACATGCTGAATGTGAAGTTAACATGAATTGAAACCGAATCACTTTGAATTCTTTGTATTCAATAAAAATGCATTTGGCGCCAACAATGTATTCATGTAATTGTTACTGAGCTGGATCATGACATCATTGTTTTCTTCAAAGCTGCTGTTTTGACAGATGAACTAAGTAAAAACTAATCAATAAAGTCTGAACTTAATAATGCTGGACATTGCCACCCATTTTTCTAGAGCTGCTACACAATTTGTATTGTAAATAAGCACTATTTAAATATCATGTTATGTCATCATGTAACCTTTATGTTATGTCTTTACCACTGTACATTTTACCATCACAATTGCAAGATTTGTGCCATAACACACATGGCTGGATTTTGTGTTGTGGAAAGTTGTGTTGTGATCATGCTTGTTTTTTGTTTGTTCTATAGGGAACAGAGGAGGTCCTCATTCGTTGGGTTCCATGCAAGACCTGGTACGTGTACTAATCGACAGTTTATTACATACACACAATATACAACAGTTTTAATATTTGGGTAACAGTAACAATGTCAATAGTTCACTGAAATGTTAAAATATTTTCAATTGTTATATTTCATAAAGTGATATAACAGTTTGCTTGCCTGACAGAGTTACTCAGCAAATGTAAATTTTTACTCAAAACGTTGTCTCTTACAGTGGAACCAAATGGAAGGACTCATGGGAGCCTTCTTCTTTTCTTGAAGAATGAATTAGAAATATGTAAATTAATTTAAAAATGGGGCTTGTTGTTCATTGCCTAAAATGTATATACCTTCAGGAATAATTTAATAAAAATCAGTTTTGTATGCATCATTATTGGACATGGTATGTCTCTTAGAGTATGTCTTTAATGGTACTAATTTAATGGTGCATGTGTTGCCTTTTAAACTTCCAAAATGTTGCTGTTCAATATGAAATTGAGTCCATGTGCAAGAGCAATTTAGCTGCCCTGCCTGCACCCCAGCAATGCTTACATATTGGTTGAAGGAAACATTACTGTTGAAAGTGTATTGCAAGGTATTCTAGAATCTACACATTCACACATGAATGGCAAAATACACAACTATGTATTGTACACCAAGTTACCTTTATCCGTGTCAAATCTTAAATGTTAGTTCCATTTGTTCTTGTGTTTTTTAGATCTGAAAGTGGTCGGGATGTGAATACATTTCAGAATGTATAGTTATTTGAACACAAATTATTCTTTCCTTTTTCATATACCTATTTGATACAATTCTTACATCATGACATAATGATCATTTGTCAGTTACGATTTTTCGACAATGTAGGTCATTGGAATACGCATTTGTGTTGGGGCTTGGTTGGCAGCCAGAGAGAATTCCCACAGATCCTTCAAGAAGGTTTATGAGGAGCAACTGGAGTTGGCAGTCTGCAGGCACGTTGAGCAGAGAACATCACAATGCTGCTGGTTCCACCTTAGGGCAGGAAGTGGAGAAGTAGTTGGTATGCTATGTAGATGTGCAATGATACAGTATATAGTATTTGGATAAAAGACCAGAAGAAGCCATGGTAGTTGTAGTTCTATCTTTTGATCTATGATTCATTGGCCGTGCAATAATTATGCATTCAAATCATCTAATAGATTTAATATTGGCAAATAATTACATTAAATAGAAATACCTAAGAAAGACAAATGTTTCTATTTACAAGAAACATGTTAATGGCTTCACTTTAAATGGACAGGACTGAACAGTATAAACTGTATTATGGTGATAAAAATATCAGATAACAAATAATGATTCATACTAATAATAATAATTCTTCTCATCATTTTAGACTTCTAAAGCTATATAGATCTCCCTTGGGACCTGGAAACCCTGAATGCTCCCCTTCACCTGGAAATGAGAGCATGGGCAGATGGTAAGAAAAGGATGAACATCATCTGACATTTGTGTCAATCCCTTTTTTTCAGGAGAAACTGACTATCCAATAACATTGTAAAAAGGAATCATGAAATGATCACCATGTTATTCTGCAGGAGTAATCACAAATGAAATGCTTAAATATCACAATTTCACAAGCTCTCCATCCACATTTTAGTTCCTTTGTATGATATCGTCGAATTGGTTACATTGTAAAGAAACAATGCTATCACTAAAAAGATGTGAAAAAATATAAACAATTGTCCATGTGGCTATTTTTGACACAGAAGCATGATAGTTTCTGATCGAAGGTCACACACATTCAGCAGTTGTTTGCTCGAACTTTCCATAAACATTTCAAAATATTTGAAATTTGCTTGTTTGTTGGGCATTGTCTGCTGTATGGTATTTTTCTTTCTGTTCTTCTATACAATTCCTCTACAGGTTTGGGTGACTTGACAAAGGATGCTACATATGCAGTCAACTGTCTTCTCAATCGGTGGTACCACTCACTCAGTAGTCAACACAAACAGGCTGTAAATGCATACAGCAGTATAGCCGTTATGGAGGACATTGAGGACAACTCTCCGGTGCTGAAGATGTGCACAAAATAGACTTTCCTTTCTATTAAACAGCCCTTTTTTTGAGGTGATTTACTGTAGATAGGGCTCATTACAAACCCAACTGTTTGAAAATAGTGCACTTTGATTTTTTATTTTTGAACTAAATCTACTAAGTGTTGTCACACATAGCTTACAGATAATCAAGGCCAAAGGTCCACCACATATATAATGGCAATTCTAAGCTATTATTAAGATAAACTCAAAAATTGAAGAAGGAATTTGCAAATACTAATATTGGACTATTATTATTAATTTGGTTCAGCTTTTTTGTGACAACAAAGCTGTAGTTCCTCCAGACTGGCGTCACTACATAGCAAGTTAATCATGCTAATTTCTTAAATAATTTAGCATCTTATTACAAAGCATACTTTGTTTTTCACACGCTTAAATTGTACAGATTTTAAGGGAAAATATTTTGTGTATTATTGTGTGTGTGTGTGTATGTATGTATGTATGTATGTATGTAAGCTATGATTGCAATAGAATGTGGAAATGTCTTCATTTGTCTTGATGCATACATGCTGTTTGTCGTTTAAGCATACTTGTTGATGAACCCCATCAAATGGAATTTAAATCATAGATGTATTTCTGTAATGATTGCCATATCGCATCATCCAAGTGTACATCAATATAGACATAAATCAAATCCACTTTCACTGACATTCTGTAAAACTGTACAGAGAAATGTATTAATTTGTCTTTATGCATATGTTCACTGCTGTTATAAACACAATAATAATGGCATAAATGTCTGCTGTGTGAACTTCCTATGAAAATAATATACCATTTGTCTGACTTTAGACTACTGCAGATGCTTACAAGTTCATGACTCATGCATGCACACTGAGTCTTGGGTGTGGTACATACATATGTTCACTACTTTAATAAACACATTGTTGATAGCATTGCCTATGAAGGGTGAGGTCGGGTTCCAAAGGTTTCACTAAAACAATGCCTGGTACCGGGCAGTCTCCATGAAATATTGAAATGAAATCTTGTAATTAGACCAAACAAAATACATTTTCGGAAAGGTCACGACATGGAGAGTAACATGTCAGTATGAAGAGTTTAAATTGCAAATGTTGAAAGTGAGACATTTTGAAATGTCATGCTAAATATGGGCTCATTCTGGATTTCATGAGAGCTACACATTCCAAAAAAGTTGGGACAGGTAGGAATAAGAGGCCGGAAAAGTGTACATATAAAGGAACAGCTGGAGGACCAATTTGCAACATGATTGGGTATAAAAAGAGCCTCTCAGAGTGGCAGTGTCTCTCAAAGGGCAAGATGGGCATAGGATCACCAATTCCCCAAATGCTGCGGCGAAAAATAGTGAAGCAAAATCAAAAAGGACTTTCTCAGGGAAAAATTGCAAAGAGTTTGAACTTATCATCATCAACAGTGCATAATATCCTCCAAAGATTCAGAGAATCTGGAACAATCTCTGTGCGTAAGGGTCAAGGCCGGAAAACCATACTGGATGCCTGTGATCTTCGGGCCCTTAGACGGCACTGCATCACATACAGGAATTCTACTGTAATGCAAATCACAACATGGGCACAGGAATACTTGCAGACAACATTGTCTGTGAACACAATCCACCGTGCCATTCGCCGTTGCCGGCTAAGACTCTATAGGTAAAAAAAGAAGCCATATCTAAACACGATTGTGAAGCGTAGGCGTTTTCTCTGGGCCAAGGCTCATTAAAAATGGACTGTGGCAAAGTGGAAAACTGTTCTGTGGTCAGACGAATCAAAACTTGAGGTTCTTTTTGGAAAACTGGGACGCTATGTCATCCGGACTAAAGACAACCCAAGTTGTTATCAGCACTCAGTTCAGAAACCTGCATCTCTGATGGTATGGGGTTGCATGAGTGCGTGTGGCATGGGCAGCTTACACATCTGGAAAGGCACCATCAATGCTGAAAGGTATATCCAAGTTCTAGAACAACATATGCTCCCATCCAGACGTCGTCTCTTTCAGGGAAGACCTTGCATTTTCCAACATGACAATGCCAGACCACATAATGCATCTATTACAACATCATGGCTGCGTAGAAGAATCCGGTTACTTAAATGGCCTGCCTGAAGTCCAGATCTTCACCCATAGAAAACATTTGGTGCATCATAAAGAGGAAGATGCGACAAAGAAGACCTTAGACAGTAGAGCAACTAGAAGCCTGTATTAGACAAGAATGGTACAACATTCCTATTCCTAAACTTGAGCAACTTGTCTTCTCAGTCCCCAGACGTTTGCAGACTGTTATAGAAAGAAGAGGGGATGCCACACAGTGGTAAACATGGCCTTGTCCCAACTTTTTTGAGATGTGTTGATGCCATGAAATTTAAAACACAACTTATTTTTCACTTAAAATTATATATTTTATAAGTTTAAACATTTGATATGTCATCTATGTTGAATTCTGAATAAAATATTGAAATTTGAAAATTCCACATCATTGCATTCTGTTTTTATTCACAATATGTACTGTGTCACAACTTTTCTGGAATCAGGTATGTATAAAAATGTGTTTTGTGGTTAGATCTTAAGTACATCTTAAGCAAAATTAAATATTTAAGCACGATCACAGAACATTTAACTTATTAAGCCTATTATCAAAAAGTTTGGTGAAACTTTATGTATTGCATGTTATAATATTTTTGTCATATTGTAATTCTGTTAATGATCCATGTGTTAATGTAGTGAAGTATGTAGTAAACAAATTTGTACAAGAAAAAGTTACAAACTATAACCAAACTGTGACGTTAAACGATATTTTGTAATTAAGGAATCAAGACTCAGTCAGGCAGTGATAGAACATTCAGGGTCAAGGTTTTATTCTTTACAATGGGGAGAAAACATGGCTTCAAAAAACAGATTCATCAAAGTGGCTGAGTAGAGCAGAGAAAGTCTGATTTAAGTTGCTACTTTTACAGGAGAGGAGTAAATTACTGCACCCAGCAAACTTGAGCCACCTAGAGTAAGAAGACCAGTCAAAACTATATTCAAAACTATAATTCATCATCGGTAGAGGCATCTGTGGTGGCATCCTCAAATGGGTCTTCATCTTCTTCTTCAACAACAGGTCCATCATTGCCACCTAACTCTATTTGGGAATACGTTTCTTTCACAGTCACCAGGTCTCTTTTGATCTCCTCACATTTTTGTAGGACAGCACTGTATAGGCCACGGTAAGCTTCACCAGAAAGTCCTGAAGGGAAGCCTAAAATTTCGGATAGAAAATAAGAAAGTGTTTAGAAGTATGCACCAATACATCAATTTGGGACTTTCCAGGTATTATGATCTTTAAAGCAGGTTATTTAAACTAGGCTATATTAAGTAAACAGTATTTAGAAATTAGTACTCACTCTGTGTGGCCAGGTCATCTGACACTGCTCTAGCCTGGTCCTTCAAGGCCCTGTAGTTTCTTGTAAGCTGTTTCCAATGTTGTTTCATTTCCTCTACAAGTATAGCCTCTTCCTCAATCAGTCTCTCCAGCTGCATCACCTTGTCAAAAACTTTCTTCTTCATGCCTAAGGAAGTGTCAGGTTCTACAAAGATAAAAAAAACAATTCAATTAACATAATACTACTAATCTTAATGCCTTTTGTTAGCAATATCCGATGTTAGTGGAAAAGATGTCTCAGGCAAAAAGTGACTGGTGTTGGATCTACAGTGTGGGAAAACAAAAGGACAAACCGACTTGACACATTACTCTGAGAAAAGACCTGTAGTAACTTCCTCTGGACTGTAGTTTGAGTGAGCTAAAAAAAGTTTAAAGAATGCAATGATGTCTGTGCATTTCTATGGTCTGAAACAAAGGATAAGCACATGGGCCTTTTCCTTTGAAAGCCAGAGTTTAATGAAGTTAGTGTTTGAAGAGGATTCACCAAAATGATTCATGTCAAACCTTAAATACCAGAATCCCAAGGTCAGATAGGACTTTCTGTTTTAAGAAGGTCTTCAATTGAACCTACAGATTCTGTTGTGGTTGGAAGACCGTCGTATTGGGATATGGCATTAAACAGCTTTTTCTTATCCTCTCCAATCCGTCTTCGGATCTTGTGTCGCTGTTTGTTACGGTCTGCAGCACAAAAACACCACGGAAAGAGGTTTCAGGAGGATACGCATGAAGGTCATTGTGCTAATGGCGCCTTATAAACTACGGTATAGAGCTCACAGAACATCAGGGATTAAAAATGCAATTGTAGAATATTTAAACTACAATAATGCAAGTGTGGTCATAAAACCATAATAGATAACCTTGAATGTGACCAATTTTCAAGTTATCCAGGAAGTTGGGTGCTGGTAACATTGGACATATACTCAACTCAACTCAACTCAACTTTATTTATATAGCGCTTTTTACAATTTTCATTGTTACAAAGCAGCTGTACATGAGACACATTTAATACAAGTATGAATTCTAAAGCAGCCCCCCCGGCCAGGCAGATAGTGCAAAACAATATGCAAACGGTGGTGAGGAACCCAAAACTCCCATCGAGAAAAAAAACCTCAGGGGAACCCAGGCCCAACCAGGGGATTCCAGTTCCCCTCTGGCAAAAGCTGCTGCCTCTGCACAAGCTCATCAGTGCTTGCACAACAAGGCTTAATAAAAATATAAAAATTAAAGATTATCATTAACAATCTAATAGCATTTGAAATGTTGTAGAAAAAAACAAAGTTGTCGCGTCCTTTATCCAGCTCTATCCTCTTAGCACTTGTCAGGTCACCGCTTCCCATTCTCAGCTCTGCCATCAGGTCTGGGCATGAACTGCATCCTGCGGTAACCTTGGAACAAAGAGACAAGACTGGCTGAGAGTAGAGTACTGTTCTGCACTCTTTGATGCAACAAGTACATCATTTGTTGTTGGATGTGTTCCTGGTTCCGGTTGATCTAAATAATGCAGCCTAAATCCTTTGAGGATTAATATTATGGAGGTGTAGTGTATGCAAGCTTAAAAAGATGAGTCTTTAGTCTAGATTTAAACTGACAGAGTGTGTCTGCCTCCCGGACCGTGCAGGGAAGAATATTCCAAAGTTTAGGCGCTAGATAAGAAAAGGATCTACCACCTGCACTTGATTTTGAAATTCTAGGTATTACCAACTGACAGGACCCCTTAGAGCGTAATGTACGTGGTGGTCTGTAATACAATAGAAGTTCATTCAAATACTGCGGCGCTAGACCATGTAGGGCTTTATAGGTAATAAGCAAGATCTTAAAGTTAATGCGATGCTTTATAGGTAACCAGTGCAAGGTTGACAGAACCGGGGTTATATGCTCATACTTTTTTGTACGTGTAAGAACTCGAGCTGCCGCGTTTTGAACCAGTTGCAGTTTTTGTAATAGGCCCGCAGGGCAACCACCTAGAAGTGCATTACAGTAATCTAGTCTTGATGTCATGAATGCATGAATTAATTTCTCTGCATCTGACAGTGACAGCATATGACGTAATTTAGATATATTCTTAAGATGGAAAAATGCAATTTTACAGGTGTTTGCGACATGGCTTTCAAATGAGAGAGTACTGTCAAATACAACGCCAAGATTCTTAGCTGATGACGAGGATTTTATGGAGCAACCGTCAATCGTTAAGCAGTATTCTTGGTTGTTACGCATAGCAGTTTTCGGTCCAGTAAGTAACACTTCTGTTTTGTCCGAGTTTAGTAGTAAAAAATTGTTACTCATCCACATTTTTAAGTCAACTATGCAATCCTTTATTCGATGAAACTGCTGGGTTTCATGAGGCATCGAGGAAATATAAAGTTGAGTATCATCAGCATAACAGTGAAAGCTAATTCCGTGTCGCTTTATTATATCTCCTAGAGGTAGCATGTATAATGCGAAGAGCAGGGGTCCCAAGACTGAGCCCTGTGGTACACCGTACTGGACTTGTGATTTGCGGGACACCTCATTGTTTATTGCTACAAATTGAAAACGGTCGGATAAATAAGACTTAAACCATTTCAATGCTATTCCGTTAATGCCGACGTAATTTTCGAGTCTATGTAGAAGTATGCTGTGGTCAATGGTGTCAAATGCAGCACTGAGGTCTAGCAGCACCAATAACGAAATACAGCCACGGTCAGACGCTAAAAGCAGATCATTTGTAACTCTGATCAAAGCAGTCTCTGTACTGTGACATGCTCGAAATCCAGACTGGAATTCATCATTAATGTCATTCCTTTGGAGGAAGGAGCATAATTGAGTTGAAACTACTTTTTCCAGAACTTTAGATATAAAAGGTAAATTCGATATAGGCCTGTAATTCCCTAGTTCTTTAGGGTCGAGTTTGGTTTTTTTTAAAAGAGGCCTTATAACAGCCACCTTAAATGCTTTAGGCACATGTCCTAATGTCAGAGATGAGTTAATAATACTAAGAAGAGGATCTATAATTTCTGGGAGCATTTCTTTCAGTAGTTTTGTAGGTATAGGGTCTAGCATGCATGTTGATGATTTAGATGATCTAATGATTTTAGACAGTTCATCGTGATCTACTGTAGAAAATAATTGCAATTTCTCCTTAGGGGTGCTGTAGTTAGTTTGTTCAGCGGATTTCACTACAGGTTGCATTGTTATAATTTTTTCTCTTATATCTTGGATTTTACTCGTGAAGTAGTTCATAAATTCATCACTGTTATGCTGATAATCAGAATCTGACGTCGATGACGACTTATTTTTTGTTAATTTAGCCACGGTGTTAAATAAGAACCTAGGGTTGTGATGGTTTTCCTCTATTAGTGTTGAAAAGTAGGCGGATCTAGACGTTTTTATTGCATTCCTGTAATTTCGAGTACTATCCTTCCATGCTATACGAAATACCTCTAAATTCGTTTTCTTAAAGTTGCGCTCCATTTTACGGGATGCTTTTTTTAGAGTCTGAGTGTGTTCATTATACCACGGTGTTGGGCTGCTATTTTTAATTTTCTTTAAACGCAGAGGAGCAACTGTGTCTAATATTTCCGAGAAAGTAGAGTTAAAATGTTCAATAGTAGTGTCAAAATCGTCAACGTTATTACTCATGCTGGATATTTTAGACAATTCAGGCAGATTATCGAGAAACGCATCTTTGGTAGTTGAAGTAATCGTTCTACCATATTTGTAACAAGGAGTTTGATTTGCAGCCGTAGGCCATTGAAGCAAACATAATATCAGATAATGATCCGAAATATCTTCACTCTGCTGAACGATTTTAACATCGTCCACATTTATACCATAAGAAAGTATTAAATCTAAAGTATGATTACGAAGGTGAGTGGGTCCTGACACATGTTGACTAACGCCCATGGAGTTAAGAGTGTCTTTGAAAGCCAGTCCCAAGGCATCTGTATCATTGTCTACATGGATATTAAAGTCACCGACGACAAGGACTCTATCTGCGGCCAGTACTAGTTCTGATAAGAACCCACCAAAATCTTTAATAAAATCTGTGTGGTGCCCTGGAGGCCTATATACAATAGCTAGAATAAATTTTAAAAATGTTTTGTCCTTAGTATTAGGTGTCGATACGTGAAGTACCATGACTTCGAAAGAACTGTACTTAAAATTAGACTTCTGAGAGGTAATAAAAGAATTCTTGTAAAGTGCAGCGACACCTCCCCCTCTACCTTTTAGACGAGGCTCGTGTTTATAGTAATAATCATGGGGAACGGATTCATTTAGAGTAATAAAATCATCTGGCTTTAGCCATGTTTCTGTCAAACAAAGCATGTCTATTTTATGATCGATTATCAAATCGTTAACAAAAAGTGCTTTATTTGAGAGAGATCTAATATTAAGCAATCCGAGTCGTAACAGCTGATTATCTGTATTTTGTTCATGTTTGATTTGTTTAACGTTTATTAAATTACTTTCAAGAGGTTTACGCAATATCTTATGTTTGCTAATCCGGGGGACAGACACAGTCTCTATTTTATGTTGTTTGTAAGAAGGGATTATTACATGTTGTATATTTTGTGTATTCTGTAACGCGAGACGGCAAGCAGACAGTTGGTTAAGCCATTCTGTCTCCTTCCTGACCTGGGCCCTAGGTAGTCAGACTTTAGCAGTATTAAGACTGTGTGCCAAATTTCTAGAGAGGAGGGAAACCCCATCCCAGGAGGGATGGAGACCATCTCGTTTCAACAGGTCAGGTCTGCCCTCAAAACTCTTCCAGTTATTTATAAAATCTATATTATTCTGCAGGCACCACTCAGACAACCAGCCATTTAGTGATGATAATCTGCTATAAATCTCATCACCACGGTAAGCAGTAAGGGGGCCAGAGAATATTACGGTGTCTGACATCGTTTTTGCGAGCTCACACACCTCTTTAATATTATCTTTAGTGATCTCCGATTGACGGAGTCTAACATCATTTGTGCCGACATGAATAACAATCTTACTGTATTTACGATTAGCCTTAGCCAGCACATTTAAGTTTGACTTGATGTCAGGCGCTCTGGCTCCCGGTAAACATTTGACTATTGTGGCTGGTGTCTCTATGTTAACGTTCCGGACAATAGAATCACCGATCACTAGGGCACTTTCAGCAGGTTTCTCAGTCGGTGCGTCACTGAGCGGGGCAAACCTGTTCGAGACTTTAATCGGAACGGTTGAGTGATGTTTTGTCCTGCGACTATGCCGTCTCACCGTCACAAAGTTTCCCAGCTGCAGGGGATTTTCAACCGGAACCGAGCTGTGTGCGCTAACATTGCTCGCATCCGAAGTGTTTTCTACGGTTCTTACACTCTTACTATCCTCAAATAAAGATTGGATGCGAGACTCTAATTCTAAAATCTTCTCCGTCAGCCTAACTACTTCCCTGCATTTATCACATGTAAAACCCTCGCCGCTGACAGAGAAGGCTAAACTAAACATATGACATGAGGTGCAAGTAACAACAATAGGAATAGAAGCCATAACTCACCGGGTATGAAGTGCAATCCTAACTTACCAAGGTTGCTTGATGAGTCTTAGTATATACACTTAAAAAGAGAAACAGTTAGCACACAAGACAAATAGGGGGAGATGATATTCCACAATGTAAACAGAAGGCAAGCTAACACGCTAATATGCTAGCGGCGTTACGTTTCAATGAATATAGGTTTAAAATATAAAGTTATAAATAATTCGGCAACGACAGTGATATGTAACGATAGTAAAATACACTAATAATAAGACCAAGAACAAATGTGAGGTGAAGCAAGTGTCAGAGGATACAAACTAGCCGCCGGCAGCGATGCAATCAGGAACCGGAAAAAGGCAGAGTTAGGACAGTTCACTCAATGTACACTCACAGTATAAAGGTTACTAATGGTTCTTGTAGTAGAGTAGGCGGGGCGAGACCGTGGTTCGAGTCCGGTGAGTAATTGTGAATTAGTGCCAGCTGTGCGCACACCGGGCTCGAATCACGTAGGAGATTGGGAGCATATAAAAGGAACGAGCAACCGGACCGTCAAAGAGAGAGGGCTCGTTCCTTTTATATGCTCCCAATCTCCAACGTGATTCGAGCCCGGTGTGCGCACAGCTGGCGCTCATTCACAATTACTCACCGGACTCGAACCACGGTCTCGCCCCGCCTACTCTACTACAGTTCTATATGCACAGTGTACTGTAGATGTGAGACTTCAGTGTTCAGATGTGATAACATTTAAATAACTTAATAATATCAATACATATCACATTTTAAAATTAACCCCACAAGTACATGAGGGCATGGAAAGGGTTAGGAATTGAAAATTCGATTCAAATTCGGAATCGAATCGAATAAGAATCGAACACTTGAAATTTAAATTACACTTATCAATTCCTATGTGCATATTTTCAGAAATGTGCATGTGTTAACTTCGGATAAAGCAAATGAAATACAAATTTATCACACATTTATTTAACCATGATATAGTTGGTATTAAACTATGGTAATACATTTTTTATAAATCAGACAAAACATGGTTGCTATGTACACAGAATGGTGCTCATAAACCAATATTTTTGGCAAACCTGTCAATAAGCAGGCTTAAAGGACACTACAGGTCAAAGTTTTGCTTCAACTGTGGAATCAAAACTGGGAATCGATAACAATCGAAATCGATAAGCAGAATCGGAAATCAAAATCATCAAAATACCCAACCCTAGGCATGGAGCCTACTTACCGGTTAAACGATACAGATCCCTCTTTTTCTGCTGGATACCCAAGAATAGGCCTTAAATCAGATGTTGCAACGCCACTGGATCATCTGTTCGGAGGTCATCTGGAGCTGTAAATATTTAGTAAAGGTATTTAATCAATATCATGCACTTTCTGTTCCATCAAAAATAGAACAATTATACTATTTCTATAAAACACCTAATATAGACATTTTTAGGGATAAGGTGGTTAACATTTAGTAAAAAAAAAGTATTCAATAAGAATGTCATAAGAATATATGAAAATATTGACAATGGATATCAACAAGTGTTTTGCCAAAGAATCTGAGAACATTTGCTCAGTTTGCTAATTGGTGAATAAGTGTTATGAAGTTTTTAGGGAGAAAGTTTCATCATCTAAGTTTACTTTAAAATGAGAAAGAGCTCCCAATTATGCCAATTGTTTTGGTCATTCAATGTCACTAGAGGAGTCAGGTGTTTAAACACAAACCAGCAAGGAAAAATAACGTATTCAATATTTTTTTTATTTAAAGGAGGCAGCAACAAGTACTTACTGTCAACAGCCCACTGTCTCACATCAGTAACCCACTGTTGAAGTTCCTCATCAGACCTTTGCGTGGACTCCTTTATAGCCTCAATGTCCTCTTTGACTTCCTTTGTCTTCTGGATAGTCTAAAAGCATAATTAATGGAAAGTCAAACAAAACTGTGGCAATCCTAAATGTATAAGATACTGAGTACATACAAGTTATCAGTGAACATCAGTCAGATGGAATGTAACCTTCCTTGATGAATATTTTTTAGTTTTTACTTACCTTCAAGTACCGTGTAGACAAGTACTTGTGCAGGTTTCTTTTTTTTCGCTCATTCCATCCTCTGGCATGCAATGTGATCATATCTACTCGTGCTGTAAAGATGAAAGAATTAAATGAGCTTTTTGAGCAGTGATGGTTAATCTCCAAGTATGATTCTTGAAAAAAGCAAGCTGTTTTAATTGTAATGCTACCAAAGCACAATCCGTGAGCACTGAAAAAAAACACTTACCACCCTAACTCATGTATTTTGTAGTTAGAGCCACACGGGACAAAAAGCTGTTGACTTGTTCAACTTCTTCACCAATGGCAGTGACTGCCCCTGTTTGGTTTTTGCCACCCCACTGCACCTGAAGCATGCACACCAGATGTCCAAACCACAAATATTGAGTTCAAGGAGGTCAAACAGGAAAAGAACTTACCATATTGTTTGAAGATATATTTACCTCACATTTTGTAGAATGCCCCTTTGCATGCATGACCGAAAGAAATGGCTTCATCTGAGTCAATTTTTTCATTTCTGGGAATGCTTGACTCACCTTTTGTAGATAAGGCCAATATCTACACATGATGTCTGTGCAGAAGAACTTGCAATTTGTTTTTGTGGCCAGATCATTTTGCAAAAACAGAGGGTATGCAAATATCTCCCCCCTAAACATGTTCAGACCTCTAAGCAATATGCAGTGTCTGCAAACTGCCACCTCTAGGCCTTCTTCGTCACATTTGGAGTTTGTCTTCTTAGAGGTCTCCCTGGCTGCAGCCCATGTTGATGTTCCACAGGTGCCTTTTCCATTTACCTGTAACACAGAGTCATATCAAATATATACACAAAGTAAATGCTGATTTACTGACTACAGTCGTAAGTCTTTTGACAAATATCTTACTGGCTTGATCTTCTCACGAACACAATCAACAAATGTTGCTACAGCTTTGTCATTGGCCAGAAAAACTCCATCAAAAAATGGTTGTTCCTCTAACCTACATAAATAAAATATGTTAATAGCAAAAATGATTCACAAGACATTTTGACAGTGTAATGTTATCAATAATATTATACCCCTTTGTTTTGCTGAATCTATATAATTTTCTGTTTCCATCTGCAGACACAGCAACTGTATCTGGGGTGCAAGCTGGGCAAGAGAAGTGGTCAATGCCGCAGAGTTTTTCTCTTTCATGACGACAATATGTCCATTCAAGGAAAGCTTTTTGGAAGATGTCGCCACAAATGTAACCTCTCTGGAATTACAAAAATTTGAATACAGTGACATGCCAGTTAGACTTGCACAAATGAAGAAAACAAATGACCTTCCAAATGTTACCCTTCCGATTGTTGTGATCGCTGTTCTAACATTTTGACAAATGCTTGTCTTGAAAGACCAGGTGCATTGATCTTCAGGTCCTCAAAAGAGGTGAAAAGGTCTAGCTGGTATATGGTTTGAAATCCCACAGTGCCCGGCCAGTAACCACTACACAGCAGGTCTCCCACTTCAGGTGTCCATGACGCATGACATGTTCTGCAATTCATAACTGGCAGGTACATGTCATAGCGACCTGAAAAAAGATTAGATCACTTAAATTTTTTTATCCATTTCTGATTCCAATTACATAACAAAATTGTAGTTGGAAACCATCACAGTAGTAGGAATCCCATTAAATTACACATTTTAGGTAATAATAAGACAACTTTTAAATAACTTTTGACCTAAATTGTTTCAATGGGATAATATTATACCATATCATTATAAAAATACAAAGAGTAAGAATATTACATTTGTTTTTACTAACAACTTAACATTATATTATGTCAAGGTTTTCCAGAATGGTATTTGTGAAGGAACTGCGGGGGGTTTAAGAGTTTATATGAAAGGCTAACGATTAATTAAATAATACAAATGTTAAATTATAATAAATCATTTTAAAATTAAAATAAAAAACTACTAAAAAATAAAATAATTTATTTGTTTACACGCATGCGATTTTACCCTAACCAATGACAGAGAACCAATGAACATGCAAATGTAATAATTATTCAAAAAAATATTTTAAAATCTCTGGGGTATAAATGAAATTGAATAGAATTAACTGTAGTCTGATTAAAAGTATTTTAAAATGTAATTTAGCCTAATTACATCTATGCCAATAGACAAATACAATACAAAAATTGCGTGTCATACAGTACCATTTATGCAAATGAGTGCAACTGATCGTCCGGCGACAACAGACAGGTTTTGAGGGTCACAATCACACACTTTTTCAGGTTGTGTGATTGGCAGCAAGCACACTAGATGAAAGGAAAAATATATTAACAAAAAATAACATGATTTTAAGTTTTCCAGTAATTCCTACCTTGCTCATATATGACATTTTGGCCACTGAAGTCTTGCACAGCAGTTGATGGAGGGACAGGTTTATAGAACCCATCTATAAGAGTCTCTCTGTTGTGAAAAACTAGATGTTGATGCGTAGAAACATCACACTTCCCACAGTAACGGGGTTTAGGCAAACAGTCCTTGCACCTGATGACTGCTTCTTTCAAGTCTGAAGCAAGCAAACTGTCAAGGAGTTTTGGTCTTGCTTCCTGCCAGCGTTCTTCAGACAAGGATTGCCTCAATGCCCAATCATTAGATGCTGTTGATCTGGGTTCATCACAGTCCATTGCATCTTGGAGTAGATGTTCTTGTAAATCTTGCAATAAATTAATTTACATTACAATTCCTAATCATGAACAAGCTTGTAAACGAAGAACACAAACACAGTTTATGTTGTTTAAAAAAACAATCTCTTGAGTGCAACACCTAAATATTCTGAAGCAAATCTGTACATTTTCATAAAATGCTTGCTCTTTTATTAATTCAGAGACAGTTCTGATTGGTAAAAATTTACTACATAAAACAAATTTAAAGTAAGCATACCAATAATCCGATGTGCATCTACTTCTCCAAAATGTTTGGTAGTTGAGGCTTCAGATGTGTTTGTAGTTTCTAGAATTTTAATGCAGTAGCATGCATACAAAGAACAGAACAGATGCAATGGGAACTCTTTCCACTGTTGAGCAGCTCATATGGGAATGTATTTTATCAAATTACCTGTCTGTTAGTATAAACAGACTTCAGGGTATAAATGTGAAAGATAAACAGCATTTGGTTGAACACATGATTGTACATCGAATCAACAAAAACAAAAATTGCTTACCAAGCTCAACTTCTTTATTATTTGAAGAGGCACTGGTTGAGGCAACTGGTCTTTCAGATCGGTCTAAAAATAAAAGGGAAAAAAATTGTATTTACAAAAACTTAGTGAAAATCAAAGGGTCAAAAATATCAAAACATACCTGTCTTTCGTTTATGCTTCTCATAGACCAAGAATCCTTTTTGGTCTCTTTGTTTCCGCCTGAGTTTTATCTTCTTTCTTTTTCGTTTTTTTGGTGTTTCTTTTACTGCCTCCTCACTCTGTATTACTCAAACACAAGAGGTAGAACAACGACTTCAAAATATACATATTTAAGAATGTGTTGAACACGTTTCTGAATATCAATTTTCATGAAAGTTGCAAAAAATACAAACAGTGGAACACACACGCACGCGCTCACACATACAGTGAAATACTGCTTGATGCAGAATGCTGGTACATAATTTTATAAAAAATACCTGTATCTCCTCCAAATTAGGGGTGTCGAAATTAATCATTTTTACGATGCATCGCGATGCAAGCGAGGACGATTCGGTATCGGTTCAGTTACAGACCATAACCGGTTATTACGTACTTACGTTTTTCTGACGTCATCTCGCATACGTGCTTCAATGCTTTAGCATACAATAGCGGAGGAAGCCGAGTAATCAAAAATGCTCCAACTACTTTAAAAGCCGACATCTTGGCACATTTCGGCTTTTATGAAAAACCTGGTAAGCACGACCTGGAGAGGACACAAGATGTGTGTAAATCTCGTCACGCACAAAGAAAACACGCAGGGGTTAATACCACAAACTTACAAAGCCCGGGTTTCGCCACCTGTTGAATACACTGGAGCAGCGATATAGCCACTTCCCTCACGCAGTCACTTTTCAGAAAACACTCTGCCCGAACTCTACCACGAAACCACGGCCCAGGTAATGAAGTTAATGAGCCGAGCTCATCGAGTTCCAATAACATGCGATTCCTGGTGAAATGCTTCGCACAAACAGTTAATCTGGCGTCCCAGCGAGCGCTTAATGTGGCCGCACTCGCCAGGCTTCTGGGCAGAATCCGACGAATATCAACATTCTTCCATCGCAGCACCACAGCGAGCCACTTTACATTAAAATGTGTTACAAGTACATTGCAGTATTTACTGTAAGTACTAAAGTACACTCCTTGCATTGTGCACTTTAAGTATTTAATTTTTTGTATTTGCTCCTTTTGCTCATGCTAATGCCTAGACTTGAGTTTTGTATGATGTTTGATACTCGAAGAAGACCAGGTAAAATAAAAGTTTCAGTTCATATATCTGACTGCTTGTATTTATTGACAAACATGTGAACTAGTAAAATTTAAATTTGAGACGTCAATGCATCGTCAATGCATCGTGATATCGAATTGAACCGAATCGATGACATGGTAATCGTAATCGAACCGAACCGTGACACCAGTGTAGGTTCACACCTCTACTCCAAATCAGCCATTATTTCATCGAGATCAGGTTGTAATCTCTCCTCCATATTTTACACTGGTGTAGGCTGACGACCCTTTCTCAGTAATTTATTTTTTGACACCTGAGGGGCACAAGTACACATCAAAACAAATGAAAATATGTGGGTAATGGTTTGCATACAACTGGGAGGCCTCCTTGATTAAGTTTTTTTCCTACCCAGGCAGTGCCTAGGTAAATGTTCTCAATGATGGTTAATTGGGTGCCGGTGATGCATTGGGCAGTTTTCATCACCTGCTGGAGTGTTTACTGTCCGATGTGGAGCTCTTGCCATTCCACAATTGAGTGTGGTTTGGGAGTAGATTGAAATGTTAAATGCTTAAGTCAATGAACTGCATTCTAACACAAATTTTGATTGTTTGGTTAAGGAAGAGTGGAGCTCCTTTCTGGTATCAGGAGTGCTCACACATGATTCTATTGTCAACATTTACCATTACAATTACTACTGGTTTATGACTAAATATAAAAGCAAAATGCTTTCATTGTGATATTTTATTTCTGTTTCATCAGCCATGTTTTTTCATCAATGTATTTTTCTACACTTTTTGAAGTATCACATTAGAAAAGGTTGATGGAAACCGCAAAATTGAAACAGATTTGCCCAATAAATTCTGATGTAGTGAACATTTAACTGACATGACTGATCAGCTGTTAACGAAAGGAGAAAATCCACGGCTAAACATGTCTTTAAGGATTTTAAAGGACGACGTGAAGGCCAAGAAGTGCATAAAAATCCTTTAAAATGATCCAGTAAAAAAGGGTCAAATTGTTACGCTACATATCATTATAACATAAATTAACTTTTTTAAACTAGGTTGTTACTTTAAAGTCCAGCCACATGGGCAGTTATCATTAGCTCGAGCTCCACTCATTCTGTGGCAGGTACGGCTGCTACATAAAATGCATGTTCAATACATAAATAAATGTAGTAATATGTACTCATATGCAAGCATGGCATTGGCACAAGTTGGTGCTACATGGAAAGACTAACCTGATAGGTCAACGTTTCACTATACGTTTTTGAATTACCTGTAGTCTGATTAAAAGTATTTTAAAATGTAATTTAGCCTAATTACAACTATGCCAATAGACAAATACAACCAATTTTCATTGCTTAATGGAAAAGTGTTTTAAAGCTTGACGTTTTGCAGAAAATCTGAGTTATATTTGACATAAGAATACAAACTGTATTTAGGGATTACATTTTATGGAACATATATTTCCATAATTATTTATTAAACCTAGTCTGTGGGGTAAAACGACCCCGGCAGGTATCAGTGATAGTAAGTATGTACATCACGTCCTTTCTTATTCCATCATGTAGTTTCTCAGGTTAGATACATTTTCATATAAATAAATAAATAAGTTATTTCGGCTTAGTGCTTGTCACGTATGTAATGTGTTGAAAAACAAGTTAAAAACAGGGGTCACGCATGGATAAATGCATAACATTATAATACCACATCAACTGGAACGATGAATGATGCATGCGTTTTAAATTACTTTTTAACTTCTGTTACTATAATATTTCGTCTTTTCACGTAAACATTTCAAATTGACTTCGATGTGTCTACATTCAACGATGTCTGCAGATTAGGACTACACCAACAACTGTGGGTTTTGACCTAAGTGTGATATTCAGTTACAAATATTATCCTTAAACTGGACATGAGTAACTTGAATTCAGTTCACTGAAGACTCGCTATAAACGGCTCATTTGAATCATTGAGTAGTTCATACAATCGTAGATGAATCATTTGGCGTGATTTGCGAACCGATTTACCCGGTTCGTTAAAAATAATCATTTCTTTCATGAGGGGCACATCGTGATTTCTTTATTTCCAAATAAGGAGTAACGATATGCTTTATGTAATATAGCGGAGTAAAAGATAAAAACGTCATTACTGTCCACCACTGCGAACAATAAAACTGAATTATAAAGCGATCTATTTATATTTTCAAAGGTCGCCAAAAGCTTTATTAAGCTTACCGGATAACAAGCCACATACCTACTAACCCTACCGCAGAATTCGTAACGGTAATTGTAAAAAAAAACTTTAATTGTCGGCGGTGGGTAACGCTAGCTAAATTACTCATGCGTTAGCTTCACTTAACGGTCCTACTGGCGTCACGGGCAGTCGAATGATTCTAACGTTACAGTTTAGTTACCATTAGAGCAAACATGTTTCAGTAAAACAACGTGACACTTTACAATTTAACTAAACTAACGCAGACAGCATTAGGATAATGTGATATACTGTACATACCTCTGACTGTCAATCGTGTTGTATGTGGAGTCGACCGTCTTCGATGTGTCACACAGAGGTCTTCTCTTTAGCGCCCCCAGTGGACTTTCGTGTCGTAAAACTTTAGAAATATGTACCTGCTAGAACGTATTTAGTGGCGCTGCAAAAAGTGTGCATAGGTACGTCTTACCCATGAGACCAGGTTGTTCCTGATCCACTCTTTCACAATTTGAGCCCGATGAATCCTGGCATTGTCATGTTGAAATATGCCCGTGCCATCAGGGAAGAAAGAACCCATTGATGGCATAACTTGATCATTCAGTCAACTGACCTCATTCTCTGGGCACATAACGTTGCTGAACCTAATCCATGCAGTTGTTGACTGTTTTTGAACAGGCAGTGTATATAACTCTGCTTTATAAAAGGGTTTCTCATTCGGTCTGCATGAGCTTATTCAGAAATTGTTTAAAAACCAAAATGATAGAACTATATATTTACATTAACATTTAGTCATTTAGCAGACGCTTTTATCCAAAGAGATTTACAGAGAGTTCAGGGAGCAATAAGCGATTATGTCAAACAGGAGCAATCATACAAAAGGTACTGATACAAATAAGCCAAAGATAATTTGGATACTATCTACAGTACACATGGATGTCCAATTCACAGCATATCTTCAAAACTGTATGACAACAGAAGCCCTAGTTTAGGCACAACATGGTTAGCATATCTATAAATCTGGTCACCTACAGATAGTCATTCCACCACCAAACACATACACACACACTGCTCCCTCAAGCTTTATCTCAAACATTTCCAAAACATAGTGATATGTACATTCTCACAACCTGATAAAGCTGTTATTTTATACTGGTAACAAAGAGTCAATGTCTAAACTAAAAACTAAAACAAAAGACAAATGCTAAAACTATTGTTAATCATACATACAGTGAGGGAAATAATTATTTGATCCCCTTATGATTTAAGTTTGCCTGCTTACAAAGAAATGAAGGGTCCATCATTTTTATGGTAGGTGTATTTTAACTGATAGAGACAGAATATCAACAACAAAAAATGTGGGGAAAATGTTATATAAAGGTTATAAATTGATTTGCATTTCAGTCAGTGAAATAAGAATTTGATCCCAAACCAAAACATAACTTTGTACTTTGTAGAGAAACTAGTGGTGGGCATAGATTAATTTTTTTAATCTAGATTAATCTAGATTAATTCCAAAATTAATCTAGATTAATCTAGATTAAAATGGCTCATTTGAATTCTGCCGAAGTCATTCAGAATATGTGTGCTACCCAAATAATGACTAAAAGTAAGTCTTTGAGAACGGGTTTCTTAAGCCAGGTGGCGCATTAGACCAGGGGCTCATCTCCTGTTTCCAAAATGCATCACAAACTGCTTGAGAAAGCTGTTCTACTATGATAATTGGTGATGAAAATTAAATTATGTTCAATAAGATGAACTTGTGTTTACTTCCGCAATAGCTAAGGGATGATTTGCGTTCAGGTGGTACTTGAGACTGGAAGAGCTCCTACAGTACATTTACATTTAGTCATTTAGCAGACGCTTTTATCCAAAGCGACTTACAAAGAGTGAGGGAGCAACAAGCGATATGTCATACAGGAGCCATAATACATTAGATCTCAATACAAAGTTACTGGTTTCAACTAAAGCTAGACCACTACCTGTTGAGAGAAAGTGTTTTTTTAATCCAATTCCGCATTGCACAAGGTGCAAACAACCTTAGTCTTGTCGATGTTTCCATTGGGAAGCTTCTTAAAAATTAATATTCCCTGAAGCAAACCCGGCGGCTTCATAGCTGCATCCATGTTAGCACGTCACGTTTGATGTGGTCATTTCACAGTAACGTTATGTTGTGTTCAGACCAAACGCGAATGTCGCGTCAAGCGCGAGTGATTTATATGTTAATGCAAATAGCCAATAGACCTACTTGCTGCGCGAATCGCGCGAATGAAGCCCTGGTTATGAGATGATGAGGCGGCGCGAATCAAGGTGAAAGTCATCATAGCTTGCGTAGTATAGACCCAGCTCCCAACCCAACTTTGAGAATAGATTAACGGCGACATTTTTTTTATCGCGCGATAAGAGTCTCACTGCGTTAACGGCGTTAACGGCCCACCACTAAGAGAAACCCTTGTTGGCCAGCACAGAGGTCAGACATTTCTGATAGTTGGTCACCAGGTTTGCACATGTGTCAGGATATATTTGAGTCCACTCCTCTGTCAATCTTTAAGGTTTCTTGGCTGTTGCTCAGTAAATTGGAGTTTTAGCCTCCTTCACAGATTTTCTATAGGACTAGGGTCTAGAGACTGGCTATGACATTTAATGTTCGTCTCCTTAAGGAACTCTTTGGTTGAGTTAGTGGTGGAGAGGTTGAAATGGGAGATACAGATTCTGTTGGAAGGCATCTTTTATATACATAACAAGATGATTTAGGAGTACTGTCTTAAAGTGACAGGACTAATCTGTGGGCCATGTAGGCCCATAACCAATCTTTGGGGCCAGCTATTCTTGCTTGTTGGTAGGGGATCAAATATTATTTTCACTGACTGAAATGCAAATCAATTTATAACCTTTATTTCCACTGATATTTTGGTTGATTTTCAGGTTCTATCAGTTAAAATAAACCTAAACATTATAGATCCTGCATTTATTTGTGAGCAGGCAAACTTACAAAATCAGTGTGGGGATCTAATAATTATTTCCCTCTCTGTACTTACATACATGCATACTGTACATATAATTTACTCAGATCACAATAATTATTGGGCAGGAGAATATTGATTGAATTATTTATTATTGGAATATACTGTAACTGATCAATAATTGATTTATTTATAATAACTACACCAAAGGATGTAATTGAAGCTATCTAGTTGGAGCTAAGGAATCACATGTTTTTATAGATGACATGAACTATTTCTCCTTAAAGAATGTTCCCAATCATCATTACACAATGCTGTTTTAAGTTCAGCAATGTTCAAAAACTTGCACTATACAATTGTTGCTGTTGAAAGAAAATTGTTTGTGATAAATTGACTCAAATTTCTAAAACATTTCAGGTCACATTTCGTTTGGTTCCATGTGATGTTGTGAGAATAAAATAAACGTTTTTGCAGAATTAAATTTTGTGTTTTACAAACTGACATACACATCTGCATGCAGGCTCCCAACTGTGCAGATTCATTGATGTTCCTTATGTGTGATGTTTGTTCTCAGACATACAGCTACGACATATTCATGGCAGTACAGATTAAATGCATAGATATATTTGTTACTTTATCTGTATGGAGAGTGGATCAAGTAGATTGAAAGAGACTGACACTCCCTCTTGTGGACAGAATTAAGAATTATGGTCATCATGGAATTTTTGGAGTTTGATCTAAATTATCTGTAAATAACAATAAGTATATTTGTTGCAGAAAATGTCTTTTATTAACGGAGAAAATGCTAGCCTACCAAAAAGACGAACTGAATAAAAAGGACAAAAAACTGTTAAGTCTCTATGAACAATGGAAAGGGCTAATCAGAACATCTAGAGAAAGCCTAAAGTCGGACTTATAAGAGCACAAATTGTGTGAAATGGCCGATGATATTGAAAGGGGTTTGAATAACATGATGAAGGTGTACAGTGAAATAAGGGAGCATACTGTGCCATCCCCTGACACTAGACGCAAAATGGACTCTTGTGAAGCAGTAACTAAGGACATTATGAAAATACTTAATGAACGCATAACAGCAATAGACGGTGATTTTGAAGCAGATAGAGAAAGACGACGCCTTCATCAGCTATTGTCACACCAGTACGCCCGCTCCATCTACGGCACCGCCTCTCAGTCTAGTGTCGGTAAGCAGTCTGAAACTTCAAGCATCGCAGCCAAAAGGATTGATGCAGCTGCGGAGTTGGCTGCAAAGGAAGCAGAATATAAAATTGTGCAGGAGGAAATTTAACAAAAGGAAAAAATGAAAGATATAGAACATGAACTTGAGCGTTTAATGGCAGAAAAGGAAATGAAAGCTGCTCGCGCTAAACTTGAGATTTACAACAGAGAAATTAACATGGATATGGACAATCAGCAAATACAACCGATTAATATGCCTTTCTCTGTTGACCACCAATCCATTAATGAAGCACCAGCTCCCTCTAGTGGCTTACCTCTATTAATGCCTCAAAACAATGTGTCTATCCATATGTCAAATCACGCGGTGAAGAACCCAAACCCTCAAATGGTCACTCAAGCACCTCCCACAGACATTTCTCAGTTTGCCCAAGCAATTCAAAATAGTATAGCCATAAACCGAATCCCAATGCCAATGCCCACAGTGTTCAGTGGAGATCCGATTACCTACATTGAATGGAAGGCTTCATGCTCTTCACTTGTGGACTGCAAAGGCATCCCACCTGCCGATAAACTTCACTTGCTTAAAAGGTATGTCACAGGCCCAGCACAAAAATGTCTTGAAGGGACATTCTATCGCAGTGATGAAGAGGCATAAAGGGATGCATTGCAAAAGCTTGACCAACGTTTTGGACAGCCTTTTGTTGTCCAGAGAGCTTTCAGAGACAAACTGTCAAAATGGCCTAAAATAAGCTCAAAAGATGCAGAAGGATTAAGGACATTTTCAGACTTTCTAAATGCATGTCTCCAAGCCACACCATATGTAAAAGGCCTAGAGATACTAAGTGACTGTGAGGAAAATCAAAAGTTGCTGCAGAAAGTTCCTGACTGGCTGGCTGCCCGTTGGAACCGCCAGGTCACAGTTACACTTATGAATGGCAAGGATTTTCCCTCCTTTAAGGATTTTGCACAATTTGTGGCAGTCGAGGCAGAAATCGCTTGCAACCCGGTCACTTCTTCATATGCTCTTCACTCATGCAGCTCACCCTACGAGAAAAGGACCACAAAGGACTTCAAACCAAACAGATCCACACAAGTCTTTACAACGCAAACCACGGTACAAAACAACAAGGCAAGGACAAGCAAAATAAAATTAAAAGTACCCTGCATGTTTTGCAAAGATGAAAAGCACCAGTTGTCAAAGTGCCCTAACTTCTCAGATCAGCCCTTAGAAGAGAAGCGCGCGTATGTTAAGGACAATAAACTGTGCTATGGATGCTTAAAGGTGGGTCATAACGCCAAAGATTGTTGCCATCGCCACACTTGTGACATTTGCCAAGGAAGGCATCCCACTTGTCTGCACAATGACAATCACAAGGCATATGAAAGGTCTCGAAGCTCCGACAACACCGCGCCAAGCACTCCAAAGGAAACCGCGGCAGTCACAGCTTTCAACGTTACTAAGGTGGGTCAGTCAAGTAGCACATCTATGATTGTTCCTGTATGGTTGTCTACGGTTCAGAGCCCGTCTAAAGAGGAATTAGTTTACGCATTATTAGACACACAAAGTGACAGCACATTTGTCTGTGAAGAAATAAGCAACCACCAACGAGCAGACAATCACCCTGTAAAGTTAAAGCTAACTACCATGCGGGGTGTTCACTCTATTGTTAAGAGTCACAGAGTATCTGGACTGCGTGTGAGAGGTTTTGACTCAGACATTTGCATCAACCTACCCCCCTCCTATACCAAAGACTTTATTCCTGTAAACTACGACAACATACCCACTAGTGACACTGTAAAACAATGGCCCCACCTGACAGAAATTGCTGATAAGATACCACCTCTTCTGAGTTGTGATGTTGGACTCCTTATTGGATTATTGGATACTGTCCCAAATCTTTAGCTCGAAGACAAGTTCTACTAGGAGAAGGTGAGGAACTATATGCCGTCCGCACAGACCTAGGGTGGAGAACGTTGGTGGCTCCACACCAGTGCTTAATAAAACTCAGTCAAGTTTGTGTCATAGAATCACAATAAAGGAATTACCCCCTGTAACTCCCATGGACGTGATCAATGTGCTAGAGTCAGATTTTAAGGACATAAAGGCAAGCGACAAAACAGTCTCACAAGAGGATCTCATCTTTTTGGACAAGCTCCAAGAGGGAATAAGGAAAAACGAACAACGACACTGTGAGATGCCCCTGCCATTCAGACAATGGCCACACTTACCCAACAACAGAAAGCTTGCTGAAATCAGACTCGAACACTTAAAGCGAAAGTTTAACAAAGATGAAAAGTACAAAAGAGACTATATAACTTACATGGAAGACATTATCGAAAGGGGTGATGTCAAAGAAGTACACAATGAAGGAAAACAAGGTGAACAATGGTACATTCCCCATCATGGGATTTATCACCCCAAAAAACCCACTAAACTTTGTGTTGTGTTCGATTGTTCAGCCAAACACAATGGTACAAGTCTAAACGATCATCTTCTGCAAGGGCCAGACCTGATTAAAAATCCAACAGGCATCCACCTACGGTTCAGACAACATCCTATTGCTCTAATGTGTGATATAGAGAAGATGTTCCACCAGTTTCATGTCCAGCGGTGCGACAGAGATTACCTGAGTTTTCTGTGGTGGAAAAACGGCAACACAGAGACACAGCCACGGGTACACAGAATGAAGGTACATCTTTTCGGTGCGACATCATCCCCAGGGTGTGCAAATTATGGACTAAAGTACTTAGCTAAAGAACACTGTCACACACACCCTGTAGGATCTGAGTTCATGGAAAAGGACTTTTATGTGGACGACGGAGTCACAAGCACAGACACAGTTGAAAAGGCAATACAGCTCGCACAAGAGGCCACAGAGATATGCAAGCAAGGAGGGCTCCGTTTACACAAATTTATCTCAAATAGCCCTGCTGCTCTACAAAGCATCCCGCCGTCTGAATGTGCAGTAGAGATAAAAACAAAGGATCTAACATTCAAAGACATGTCACAAGAAAGGGCCTTAGGCATCCAATGGAACGTTGAAAGGGACTGTTTCAGATTTGACAACACTTTAAAAGACCAACCAGCAACACGTCGCGGTATCTTATCAACTGTTGCATCCATCTACGATCCCCTTGGCTTCCTGGCGCCATATGTGCTCCACGGAAAAAGGATCCTGCAGGAAATGTGTCACCGAGGTATCAACTGGGACGACTCTGTGCCAGAAACACTGAGGCCAAGGTGGGAGAGCTGGCAGCGTGACTTTGCAACCCTGACAAAGTAAACATATCTCGCTGCAACTTTCCTGCTAGTTTTGGAGAGCCTAAAGAATTAGAGTTGCACCACTTTTCGGATGCGAGCACAAGTGGTTATGGACAATGCACCTATTTAAGAGCAAAAAACGTTAAAGAGGAGATTCACTGTTCATTGGTAATAGCCAAATCCCGAGTTTCTCCTACCAAGCTAACTACAATCCCCAGACTCGAGCTAACTGCTGCTGTAGTTTCAGTCTACAAACAAAGGCAACCAGCTCCCACATCACAACAAACTGTTCCACTTCGACATTTTCAGAGACACGGACGGCCTCATCAAGGTTGGAGGGAGACTTTCAGCTATCAAAGACTCTTTCAAACACCCTATTGTGATGCCAAAGGAACATCATGTGACCAAACTCATAATAGCTCACTGTCATGACAAAGTAAAACACCAAGGAAAATGCTTCACCATAAATGAAATCAGATCCAGTGGCTACTGGATCCCAGGGATGAGCAGAACCGTTGCTTCTTTCGTCCGTCAGTGTATCATCTGTCGCAGACTCCGCAAAGCTCCGGAGGGTCAGAGAATGAGCGACCTACCTGCAGAACGCTTAGAACTCTCTTCTCCCTTCACATACTGCGGTATGGACTGTTTTGGCCCTTTTATAACTACAGAAGGCCGAAAACAACATAAACGGAATGGACTTTTATTCACTTGCTTTTGCTCCCGCGCCATTCACATTGAGTTATAAGAGGACTTATCCACTGATACATTCATTAATGCATTAAGGTGTTTCATTGCTATCAGAGGTTCAATTCGCCAAATCCAATGTGATCAGGGAACAAACTTTGTTGGCGCAAAGAACGAGTTTAAAACTGCCCTAAGTGAACTGGACACCCAAAGACTGAGTACCTATCTGTCCCAAAAACAGTGCGACTTTGTTTCCGCACATGGTAGACTTAATGATGCTTCATTAAGAACTTTATTTTATGAAGCTATGGCCATAGTCAATAGTCGCCCACTGACTGTAGACAACCTTAACAACCCTGACAGTTTGGAACCACTGACCCCTAATCACCTGCTGCACCTGAAATCTGGCACAACACTGCCCCCACCTCGTGCCTTCCCTAAGGAGGACCTCTATGGAGCAAAAAGATGGCGTTGTGTGCAGTTTTTGACTGAGCAGTTCTGGGGCAGGTGGAGGCGTGAGTATCTGCACAACATTATTGCTAGGCAGCGCTGGCACTCTCCAAAAAGGAATTTAAGAGTAGGTGATGTTGTGTTGGACATTGATGAACTGTTACCCAGAGGTGAATGGAGACTTGCCAGAGTCCTGGAGACTGTTATCGGCAAGGACGGACTTGTGAGAAGAGTGAAAATCTCCTTTGGAGATAAGAGACTGAATAACAAAGGTCAACGCGGTAATAAGCTTTATATTGTAGAGCGTCCTGTACAAAAGCTAATTCTGATATTAGAATGTTCATAATCTAATTAAGAGAAATGGTTGTTGAAAATTATTCGTTGTTGTTATCCTGATATAACAAACTCTCATAATTTGGTGGGAGTGTAAATAACCATAAGTATATTTGTTGCAGAAAAAATTCTTTTATTTTGAAATGTTTGTATTGAAACGGGTGTCCTCTGGTCTTCCGCTCATGCCTTTGTCCTTCTTTTGGGAAGCGCACGCGCGCCCTGGTTAGTGCTGTTTATAACATATTGCTCATCGCAAGTAAGGCAATAACTTTGACACGGAGCCGTGTTTAAACTTCACTCTTATATTTGCAGCCCCTCTGAAGAGGCAAAAGGTATGTAAAATCATTTGAGATATTAGCATTTTTTTTGTTAATATGTTAGTTTTGGCGCAAATGTAAGATTTGTGAATGTGAACCATGTTAGCTGATCAGTTACATGTTTTGTATACATTTCAGCTCTTACGTTGGTGATATGGTGAATGGATTAAGGTTCATAAAGGATTAAACAACATAAAACCATCAGTAAAAGTCTCATCCTTGTTCGGGGGGCCTGCTACATTATCTGTATCCAAGTTCGTGATATAGAGCCTATTCATCAAATTGTTTTTTAACAATAAACATTAATATAAGTGAAACTTGGCCAAACTTGCATCAGGAGTAGACTTTGAACTTATAGCGCATTAAGAGAGAGAGCATTTAGGCCACGCCCACACCGGGGAACAATCCAACCGCCTTTCTATTGCGGGAAAATACCACCTTGACATTTCTGATTTATAGCAAGAAAACAGAACAATGACTAAAACTGCTGTCTGACAGGGTGCACAGCAAACAAGAGAAAGTCCAGTGACCACGTCCCTCTTAACCTAGCGGGTCTAAGATATGCGAGGCTGTCTGGTGGTTCAAGTAAACATATTTTAAATTGCAAACACTTGTCAGTATCGCACTCGTACAGACTCTTAATCTGCTGGGTAGAATTAAGTCCGTACAGAATGGTGAGCGATTTGACCAATCGGGAGAAAGGGGCGTTAATGCACCGCCCACATATATACGAATCCCATATTGAATCCAAAATCCGTTTTTCAAACGGCAAACGAAAAATGAAAAATCGGGCCGAAATGTAATTTTTCGTTTGGTGAACTAAACGAAAAAACAAAAAACGAGTCATCTTTCAGTTTCCTATAATTTATTTCAAATAGGATATCAAATGAATAAAACGTACACGGACCACATGCAAAGCAAGATAGTTCAAGCCGTGATTTGTCATAATTGTGATGATTATTGCTTCATAATCCGTGTATCATTCGTTCTTTTCATATTCAATTGAGATTCCAAAATCTGAAAATTAAAAAACGGTTTGTTATTTCGTTATTCGTTTATAAATGTGATACCAAAAAACAAATAACGGGTCATTTTTCGTACTTTTGATTTAATGCTCAGATCAAAAATGGGAAATGAAACAAAGGGGACACGACAGATTTTGATTTTGAGATTTAATTTGTTCGATTTGGGTAAGCCGGAAGTTATCTTCGTGTGTGTATGTGTTGCAGTTAAAAGAAGCCTGAAAACCCTCAATCTTGCAGTGATTGACTAAGTAATTTTTTTTGTAATTTCGTATCGACACCCTGGCCGCACTGGAATCATATGCTGATTTAATTAAAGACTTATTTGAAACTGTCAGGACACATAAAGAGATGTCAACTACGCTGCAGAAGATGGGTATCCAGCGAAGTTCTGAAATGAGACGAGGCTGAATCCAGCTTCTTATTCGCAGTTTCTTATTCACGCTTAGCTTCTTAGGGACCATCTCGCGTTTCTCTTCTTTTACGTTTTTAAAATAAAAACTTTTTTGTGTGTGTGTTTCTGTGTGCGCGCGCGTGTGTGTGTGTCTGTTGGCGTGTGTCTGTGCCTGCCTGCGTGCGTGTGTGAGAGAGAGTGCACAGAGGATGGGCTGCTGCTCGCTGTCTAAGTCATGACCTGCTGAATGCCCCTTGAGATGACCGTGAACTTCACGTGGAACCTCCATCACCCACTCCCCTTAACATTCTCTATATTACTTTGATCGAACAGTTTTTTTAGGCAGCCTATGTCCACCATGAATATTAATCGAATCCAAAAGTACCTACATGTTTGAAAGTGCAATATTCTGGTGCAGAACATGCAGTACGGTTTATGCATGAGTAATTTACGTGTATATTTGTAAAAAAAACATAGTATACACCGTTTTGTTATACTTTGCATATATATAATTAACTGTTTTTATTCTATATATTTATTTTTTCTATTTCCTTTGTTTGTCTATACTGTATTTTTTCATTCTGAGCTCCTGAAACCACAACACGTTGCTTGTCTTTGTGTGCACAATTTGAAAATAAAGCTTATTCTAATTTTTTACTGATCCATTGTTCTTATACAATTTATTATACTCTTGTTGGTCTTAGCCAGTGCATTATACACACATTATATTACTGCTATGTAGTTACATGTATATATATTTAAGTAAACTTTGACACAGAACTGTGTTTTTGTACAAGTATGTCTTTGATGGTGCGTTAAAAGTTCCACAGCTAGGTTACACCTTGTCTTGATGTCTACCGTCATGCAAGAAAACAGTTTTACTGTAGCATTTTTGGGTTATTGGACAATTTGGGGTGCCATATCTCGAGTTCTTTGAGGGTGCGTTAGACGTTCTACATTGGAGTTATACCCAGTATTCATGACTAACATCTAGCCAAAAAGCAGATATTTTTATTGTAGCATTTTGTAGCAGAACTTCGCTGGATACCCATCTTCTGCAGCGTAGTTGACATCTCTTTATGTGTCTTGACAGTTTCAAATAAGTCTTTAATTAAATCAGCATATGATTCCAGTACGGCCATGGTGTCGATACGAAATTACAAAAACAATTACTTAGTCAATCACTGCAAGATTGAGGATTTTCAGGCTTCTTTTAACTTTTTGCAAATGCGGCAAACTTCCAAGTGCAACACATACACACGAAGATAACTTCCGGTTTACCCAAATCGAACAAATTAAATCTCAAAATCAAAATCTGTCGTGTCCCCTTTATTTCATTTCCTATTTTTGATCTGAGCATTAAATCAAAAGTACGAAAAATGACCCGTTATTTGTTTTTTGGTATCACATTTATAAACGAATAACGAAATAACAAACCGTTTTTTAATTTTCCGATTTTGGAATCTCAATTGAATATGAAAAGAACGAATGATACACGGATTCTTCATGAAAACCCCAAAGCCACAATCTCAGAAAATGAGAATATTGTGAAAAGGTGCAATATTCTAGACTAAAAGTGTCCCACTCGAATCAGCCGATTAAGCCAAAACACCTGCAAAGGGTTCCTGAGCCTTTAAATGGTCTCTCAGTCTGGATCAGTATGAATCACAATCATGGGAAAGACTGCTGACCTGACAGTTGTGCAGAAAACCATCATTGACACAAGTCAAGCCTCAAAAGGTAATTGCAGAAGAAGTTGGATGTTCCCAAAGTGCTGTATCAAAGCACATTAATAGAAAGTTATGTGGAAGGGAAAAGTGTGGAAGAAAAAGGTGCACAATCAGCCTGGAGAGGATTGTCAGGAAAAGGCCATTCACAAGTGTTGGGGACTTTCACAAGGAGTGGACTGAGGCTGGAGTCAGTGCATCAAGAGCCACCACACACAGACGGATCCTGGACATGGGCTTCCAATGTCGTATTCCTCTTGTCAATGTAAGGTGGTGAAATATGTGAGAAAAGAAGAACCACCAACCACCCACTGGCTCAATGGCGGAGTCCATTACGGAGTGCATATCACATGGTAAATTCCCTTTCTATTTCTTTATTTATTGCCCTTTTATTCCAAATCACATAACGGCTGCTTTTCTGTGTGTTCAAACACCCATTTTTCCATAAGGACTTTTTATGTTTTGTTTTTAACTGTAAAAATGATTTGTATACGTTATATAAAGGTTTACATTTATATGTCTTACTTCATTTTGCAATTGCAGTGGGAATTGATACATTTAAATGTAAATTTCCTGGTCGCACCATCTGACATTGTAATCAATAATGATTGATATTCACAAAATAAAAAGAAAGATATGTCAATGAATTTTATTCAGGTTTCAATTGGCTTTTTTAATTGAATCCTCTGACCAATTTATACTCTATCTCAATAATAAAATTTAATTTAATTAACAAGAAAGTGCAAAGTGCATGTTATGATAACATTTGATCATCGTTTCTTTAAAAATATAAACTTGAAACCTCAAGGAACACATTTCATAAATGAGAACATCTTTTATATGAATCAGTAAATTAGTACAAATATTGGGCCTAGAAACATTAAGGGCAGAATTCAATCTACTGTTCAATAGATTCAGTAGTAACAGTAAGTCAAAATATATGGGACAAACAGGTGAAACTCAAGAAATTTGAGTATCGTGCAAAAGTTCATTTATTTCAGGAATTCAAGTTAAAAGGTGAAACTAATATATTATATAGGCTCATTACACGCAAAGGGAGATATTTCAAGATATGAAAAACCTTTTCACAATATCCTAATTTTGAATTTGGGGTTTTCTTAAGCTGTAACCCATAGTTATCAAAATTATAACAAAGGCTTAAAATATCTTGCTTTCCATGTCATGAGTCTATATAATATATTAGTTTCACCTTTTAACTTGAATTACTGAAATAAAGTAACTATTGCATGATATTCAATTTTTTTGAGTTTCACCATTACTATATCATTTGTAAAAAAAAATTTTTTAGTTTAAATATTTAATAGAATGGGTAATGGTTTGTTAATCATTCGAATTCATTACTAATAACAATGCTTTTCTGTAATGCTGTATGACACTGGTATCAAGTATGTATTATTAACATGTAATAACTGTTATTACCACAAAAAAGTAAGAGAACACCATATTAACTTAAGTTGTAATGTATCTAGATATACAGTTGTGTTCAAAATTATTCAACCCCCACTGAAATTGATTGTTTTGGTCGGTTTGACATTGATTATGATCATTCAGTCATCCTGCTTACAATTACATCAAAGAGGCACGTGTAGGTCAGACAAATAATATAACATTTATAATGAAATAACCACAAATGTCTTTTCTGAGCTCACATCATTATCAGTTTTATTCAACCCCCAAGTGACATTCAATCTTAGTACTTAGTACAACATCCTTTTACAGTTATAACAGCTTTTAAACGTGAAGCATAGCTTGACACAAGTGTCTTGCAGCGATCTACGGGTATCTTCGCCCTTTCATCATGGGCAAAAGCCTCCAGTTCAGTCACATTCTTAGGCTTGCGCACTGCAACTGCTTTCTTTAAGTCCCACTAGAGGTTCTCAATCGGATTTAAGTCTGGTGACTGCGATGGCCACTTCAAAATGTTCCAGCCTTTAATCTGCAACCATGCTCTAGTGGACTTGGAGGTATGCTTGGGATCATTGTCCTGTTGAAAGGTCCAACGTCTTCCAAGCCTCAGGTTTGTGACGGACTGCATCACATTGTCATCCAATATCTCCTGGTACTGAAGAGAATTCATGGTACGTTGCACACGCTGAAGCTTCCCAGTACCTGCCGAAGCAAAACAGCCCCAAAGCATGATTGACCCCCTGCCATGCTTCACAGTAGGCAAGGTGTTCTTTTCTTCATAGGCCTTGTTCTTCCTCCTCCAAACATAGCGTTGATCCATGGGCCCAAACAGTTCTAATTTTGTTTCATCAGTCCACAGAACACTATCCCCAAACTTCTGTGGTTTATCCACATGACTTTTGGCATACTGCAGTCGACTCTTCTTATTCTTTGGGGACAGCAAGGGGGTGCACCTGGGAGTTCTGGCATGGAGGCCTTCATTACGCAGGGTGCGCAGTATTGTCTGAGCAGAAACTTCAGTACGCACATCTGACAAATATTTTCTCAGTTCCTCAGCAGTCACACAGGGACTTTTCTCCACTCTACGCTTCAGGTAGCGCACAGCAGTCGAAGTCAGCATCTTCTTTCTGCCAAGACCAGGTAGCGTTTCAACAGTGCCCTTTGCCTTGAATTTGCGAATGATGCTTCCTATAGTGTCTCTTGGTATGTTTAACATCTTTGCAATCTTTTTATAGCCATTGCCCTTCCTGTTCTCTTGTCTTCCTGGACCATTCTCTTGACCTCACCATGTTTGTAACCACACCAGTAAATGTCTAGAAGGAGCTGAGTATCACAGTCATTTTAAAGCTGCCTAATTGGCGCTTATTAGGCTTTATTGCTGCTCCCTGATATCCACAGGTGTTTTCAATACCTGATTGAAAACACTTCATTGAACCTCTGTTCTTCAGAGTGGTAGTCTTTAAGGGGTTGAATAATTATGTCAATGAAGAATTCACAAAAGAAACATTTACTACTGTATTACAAAAGTAATTGATGTCATTTTAGTTGCATATGGTTCTTTAAGAAGTCCTTGTAGGATTTCATTCTGAATACAATTACAAATTTACTCTAAATTCCCTAAAACCATTTACAGCATTGGGGGTTGAATAATTTTGGACACAACTGTACATAATGAACACAATACCTTGCTTTTCTTTTGGCAAGGTACTCTGCCCTTGCAACTGGATTGCTTTTTAAACGAGCTCTATGTCGTGCTGTTTTCTCCTTGCTTGATAATGGCATCTACAAAAACAAATTAAAATAGATTAATTTAAAGATATAATTGTTTTAGTATCAATGTTGATTATACAGTCCTATATTCTTGAAGAATAGGACTTTAAGATGAACAATGTGCTCTTAAAATTGTCACTCAAACCATAATAAAATAAACATATATATATATATACATATGTAGATTGCACCTTTAAACAACTTAAAAGCTTTATATATTTTGTAAAACGTGTTTCCAGTTTTAAGTTCCTGGGGACCCATATTTCAGAGAACCTGTCCTGGACCACCAACACCTCATGCCTGGTCAAGAAGGCTCACCAGCATCTCTTCTTTCTGAGGACACTGAAGAAGAACAAACTGTCTTCAACTATCCTGGTGAACTTCTATCACTGCACGATAGAGAGCATCCTGACCAACTGTGTCACAGTCTGGTACGGGAACTGTTCTGTTGCTGAGCGCAAGGCACTGCAGCGGGTGGTGAAAACAGCCCAGCGCATCACAGGGACTACACTCTCTTCCATTGAGGACATCCAGAAGAAACGCTGTCTGCATCGAGCTCGCAGCATTCTCAAGGACTCCTCTCACCCCGCTCACAGACTGTTTACACTCCTGCCTTCCGGTAGGCGCTTCAGGTGCCTCCGGACCAGAACCAGCAGACTAGGAAACAGCTTTTTTCCCAGAGCTGTTTCATTATTGAACTCTGTCCCCCACTGATTCGACTACCCCCATAACTTTAACTTTAATGCTGCTATTACATTGTTTACATTGCATACAGCGCTGCAATGCATGACTGAACTGTAGACACCAGTACTTCATGTATCTGCTCTACCGGACTGTTTACACACACACAGCATAATTTGCACTCTATACTGCTCACTTGCACACAAGGAATATTACTGAATGCTCATTTGCACTAATGGACTACTCTCATAACTGCATTACCTCATCTACTGCACTGTAACTTCAATAACTGCACTAACTCATCTACTGCACTGTAACTTTCAGAACTGCATTACCACATCTACTGCACTGCAACTTCAATAACTGCACGAACTCATCTTCTGCACTGTAACTTTAATAGCTAATGTCTATAATTAATGCACACTTAAGTCACTTGCACTATTGTATAGTCTAAATTGTTATCTGTTCATATCCACCTGTACATTAATGTTCACAGTATATATCCTTCTGTATATATTGTCCATAGTACAGTCTCTATTATCATAGAGAGATGGCGCCAGTGTCTACGGCATGCCGTCTGTCTCCTTGTTGTCTGCTTAATTTGTTACTTGCTATCGCTTTGTTCATATGTATATGTTGTCGTGATGTCTCTGCCTTGCTATTTTATGATCGCCAAACACTCTATAATATCGGAGACTTTAATAATACACTGTCTGGAAGACATGTGTTGGAATACCAACATACTACAAACCCTCCACCTTTCCTGGCAGATATACCGGCGTTTTTACACCGATTGCCATGCGTTATTCCTCGAAAGAAGCGCTGGAGACGGAGAGGAAAGCGCGGAGGCGTCCTGGTTAGATTCAAGGCTTACCTGGTATCTTCGTCTGTGGGCGTGGTGTGTCCTCGCGATGGAGTCTCTGTTTCTGTTGCCCGGCTTTCGCTGGATGTGAGAGGCAGATGGCTCCGTCCTGTTTTTCCGACGGCGACTTCTGAGGCCGACCTGTCGATTGTGCCTTCTCCTCCTGCGCGAGCTTGGGCCCGCAGAAGTGGTGTGGATTGTTCGAGCCTTCGCCTGCTGAACCGTGCGGTGCCTTCTGCCACTGAGGATTCCACTCTTCGTTTGGCTTTGAGTAATGTTAGATCTAACAAGACCTTTTTGCTGAACGATTTTTTCACTTCACGTGAGTTGGATTTCATGTTTTTGACAGAAACCTGGCTTCATACTGGTGACTTAGTCCCTTTCTCTGAACTTCTTCCTCCCCGCTGTGATTTCCTAAACTCCCCCCGGATTACCGGTAAGGGTGGAGGACTAGCTTCAGTTTTTAAATCGACTTTTCATTGTCGGGAGATAGCGGTGGACGGTTTCAACAGTTTTGAGTTGCAACTTTTTGAGACACATTTTCCTGCGACTGTGTTATGTGCGGTGGTATATCGACCTCCAAAGTATAATAAGAATTTTATTCAGGATTTTGCAGACTTTGTGGCGGGGATTGTTTTAAAATATGACCGTTTTTTAATTATTGGTGATTTTAACATTCATGTGTGCTGTGAATCTAAACCTTTGGTTAAAGATTTTCTCAGTCTTATTGAGTCGTTTAATCTCACGCAGTCAGTTACAGGCCCGACCCACGAAAAAGGACACACCCTGGACCTTGTATTGTCGTATGGTTTATGTATTACTATCAGTGAAATTTGTGACACATGTATTTCAGATCACCTGCCTGTTTTATTTACTGTTGTTGTTCCCAATCCTGGGTTTTCTACCCGTGCTTCCACGCGCAGTGTGCGGGCGATTAATCCCTCCACTGCTGCACAGTTTTCAAGTACTTATAAAGTTTTATTTTTGAATAATCTTGATGATTGTGGTGTTGGTCTAGAAGAATTCATGGTTTTATTTGACTGTATTTGTACTGAGATTTTGGACTCTGTGGCTCCACTTAGGAAAAAACGTTCTAAAGTTTTGTCAGAACCCTGGTTGAATGATACCACACGCTCTCTCAGACGTGCCTGCAGAGTAGCTGAGAGAAAGTGGAAAAAGGATAAATTAACTATTTCATTCGAAATGATGCAGTATGCATTTTGTAAATACCAGAGAGCAGTTAAATCGGCAAAAACTAAGTTTTTCGCGGACCTTGTAGAAAGTAATAGCCAGCGGCCTCAGGTTCTTTTTTAATATTTTTAAGTCTCTCGTTAACCCTCGTGATTCAGATTGTGTTGTGCCATCTTCATTATTATGTGAAAACTTTCTGAATTATTTTGTGGACAAAATTGATGGTCTTCGCTTTCCACCCATCACAGCTATTAGTGATGCTTCTGGTTTCTCCTGTTGCTCAGCTGTCTTTCAGCAGTTTGAGCCCGTTACATTCTCTTATATCTCTGACATAGTTAAACAGCTACGTCCTGCAAGCTGCCCCCTCGACAGTATTCCTGCACGCTTGGTTAAAGATGTCTTTGACACTGTTTGGGCAAGCGTTGTATTTTTAATTAATACATCTCTTAGCTCAGGGTGTGTACCAGCTGCTTTTAAACATGCCATTGTGCAACCACTTCTGAAAAAGAACAACTTGGATTCTTCAATTTTGTCTAATTTTAGACCTATATCTAAGCTCCCCTTTCTATCCAAAGTCTTAGAGAGAGTTGTTTTTAATCAACTTCAATCATTTCTAGATGAATTTCAGTCTGGTTTTAAGCCCCGTAACAGTACAGAAACTGCCCTTTTGAGAGTTTCAAATGATCTTCTTTTAACTGTGGACAGTGGTAACTCTGCTGTTTTAGTTCTGTTAGATTTGACTTCGGCCTTTGATACTGTTAACCACTCTATTCTCTTGTCTAGACTTGAGCAGTGTGTCGGCATTAAGGGCATAGCACTTAAATGGTTCCACTCATATTTGAGAGACAGAAGTTTCTCTGTTCACCTTGGTGATTTCTCGTCATCTACTGCCCCTCTTTTTTGTGGCGTTCCCCAAGGGTCAATATTGGGCCCTATGCTGTTTTCGTTGTATATGCTGCCCTTGGGGTATATTTTTAGAAAGCACAATATTTCCTTCCATTGTTACGCGGATGATGTTCAAATTTATTTGCCTGTCAAAACTAAGAACAATGCTTCTTTTCAGACATTATTCAATTGCCTGAGAGATCTAAAAATATGGCTGGATCAAAACTTTTTGTGTCTTAATGAAAAGAAGACTGAGATTGTTGTGTTTGGTCGTCCTGGGGACTTGAGTGCTTGTGTAGATGCACTGGGTGATTTGGGCTTGAATGCTCGTCCTTTAACCAAGAATCTCGGTGTGATTTTTGATAGTGCTCTTAAGTTTGAAAAACAAATTAGCTCTGTCGTAAAAGCCAGTTTCTTTCAATTGAGACTCTTGGCAAAAGTCAAGCCTAACCTTCCGCGTAAGGAGTTTGAATGTGTTATTCATGCTTTTATTACATCAAGGCTAGACTACTGTAACTCTTTATATGTTGGTGTGGACCAGTCATCTCTTCAACGTTTACAGCTAGTCCAAAATGCAGCAGCTTGACTTTTGACTGGGACAAAAAAGTATGAGCACATTACCCCAGTGTTAGCTTCACTACATTGGCTTCCTGTTCGTTTCAGGATTGATTTTAAGATTTTATTATTTGTTTTTAAGATCTTAAATGGGCAAGCGCCTGTCTATCTATCTGAGCTTTTGAATGTACAGGTACCTGTAAGAGCACTTAGGTCATGTAATCAGATGCTTCTTGATGTTTCGAGAACCAGGTTAAGAAATAAAGGTGACCGTGCCTTTTCAGTGGTGGCACCAAACTTGTGGAATAGTCTGCCTTTACATTTAAGAACTGCTCAGACTGTTGGAATTTTTAAGGCATTGCTTAAGACACACCTGTATTCTTTGGCTTTTATGACAGGCTGAGGGGAGACATTGCGATGTTATTATTTTTATTAGTATGTGTGTATGTATGTATATATATATGTATGGGTATGTGTATGTTTTTGTTTTGGACATTGTGAAGCACTTTGGTCAACCATGGTTGTTTTTAAATGTGCTATATAAATTAAATTGATTGATTGATTGATTGATACCGACTGTCTATTGTTATAGAACATTTGTATAGTATTTCCCTAATATTGTATTGTGGCGAACCACAAGTGTTATGTTATCAAGAGACATTCACCAGGGTACTGTACCTTTAAGGGAGGGAGGAGTTAGTTTAGTGATGTTCCGGTTTTTACGTGTGTTTGTTTTGATCTGACTCGCTGTTCTGCGTGAGGAATATTAAAGTGGATACTAAGCTGACTCGACGCATCTTCGTCTCTTGTCTCCTCATTTCTTGTACACCACAGTATTCTGTATTTATTCACACTGTATATCCTGCACTTGCTAATTGCACTTCTGGTTAGACCTAAACTACATTTCGTTACACTGTACTTGTATATGTGTAATGACAATAAAGTTGAATCTAAATCTAAATCTAAAATATATTTATTAAAATGTATTTAATATTTTCAAAAACATGAATTAACATGACTTTTTTTGTTGGTTTAACTGTAACTCTGGTCGCCACACCTGACATATTGGTCGCACCACCTGACATTTCAAACTCAATTCAAATCTAACAGGAATTAAAGTGGATACATATACAAATGTTTGACCATGTGCTCAAGGTTATACATACATTTTTTAAAATCAAATACACATTTTTATAATAACAACACATTTTCAAAGTTTTCCAGGGGTCGTACCACCTGACATGATAAGTTGAATCAACCTCATCATTACTCAAAAATGTCAAGTTATCTTATATTAATGGGAGGGTGGCTAACCTTGTTACTGCTTCAAAGGGGTCCTCTGGAGTCTTCTGTGTGATGTCATATGCTGTCACATGGTTTTCTTAAAGGAACATTGCATAAAATTGCATTTTTATGTCGGTCGCTCTCCCTGACATTAGTATAAGTACATTTTTCGGACAAAAGTTTTTTAAGTAATAGATTAGTTTTGAAATAGGACCGTTACACTATTTCCCCTCATTTATAAGAAATTTAACATAAAATCATGCCAAAATATTTGATTAAGAATTTTATTGAGAAAATAAACATTTATTTCTCAGTTTTGTTCTCTGTTTGTTTGTTCGGACGGTCGCACCACCTGACATTTTTGGTCTTTCAAACACCAAAACTCAAAAAATCTATTGAATTTCAATAAAATGAAAAGGGTTTCTTATTAAGGACATATTGTAGACCCATTTGATATATGACATATGAAAATAATGAATTTGGACACAAAAAATACATGTCACGTCATTGAACCATTTATACATGTATTTTACAACCAATAAAGATGAGGGTGTGGCAACACTGAGTCACATGACCAAGAAGTTAAATCAAATATTTCAGAAAATTATATAAAATTAACAAAGCCAGCTTCCTATGTAAAACTTTGTGTACCATGTGTGAAAATCGATTGTGAATATAATACAATACAAGTGGTGTGGCAACGCTGGGTCACATGAACAGGAAGTTAAAAAGATTTCAAAGATTCCGAATATCTTACATTTTTAGGGTTGAAACCTTTTGTAATTGTGAGGATTTTTATTCTTCTTCTCATTATTTTTCTGCCCTTAAACTGATCATGCAGCCAAAACTGTAAGGCCGACAGAGTTTAGACTAATCAGGATGGCACCACCTCCGCCTCATTTTGAGCCAGGAAAAACCCTGTTTCAGTCTGTTTTTTCAATGCAGGCTTTTTAGAAAATGTGACACAGAAGTTATTTTATAACTCATGAATCTATAATTCACCTTTCATGCGATATCAAGTTATACATTTAAATGAACCTCAAGATTAGAGACATTAACCCAGTTTATACCTGGAAATCCCAAGAAGCCACGTGATTGGCTGAACAGTGTTGTTTATTTCACTTTCAGGTGACATCACTTCCTGTTTACATTTAAATGAACCTTAAGGTTATTTAATAACTTTGTTTATATTTGAGAATTCTAAGCACCCACGTGATTGGCTGAACAGTGTTCTAAAATACTGTGTCCTTTTGCTGGAAGCCACCACACTCAAAATCTAAAAGCACACTGAAGAAAGAGCATACAGCATCTTCTCTGAGATATCCCTTGAGATTTTACAAACAATCACTACTTTTCTCTGAGCAGTTTACTTTCAACACCATGAAGGTATGTTAATCCAACCTTGTGGTAACATAAAAAATACTATGGCATTTAAAAAAAAAGATATATCCCCTTGATCAATCTGTACTCAATCTGTCGCTTCACTTTTAAAGTGAAGTGTAGATGGTACCTTCTCTGGTCCAGGCTATAACCTGAGAAAGAGCAGAAAACCTTCGAGCCCTCTGAAGGATCCCAACCTGTGTGACAACCTTGCAGTGATAGCACATGCAGTCAGCTTGGACCACAAGTACAGCTCCAAGTCTGGTAGCTCTCACTCGACACATAAACAACTAAAGGGCATGAATCTAGAGAACCACTTCTTTAAAAACGCAGCTGTAATTCCTGAGTTTTGCCCAGAATTTACAAAGACTCACCCCGTAGCCCATCTGGTGAACACCAGCCCTGAGGAACCTCTTTTAATCCATGGGAACAGCACAGAAGACCATCAAAGAATGTCTCGTGCTGTGGTGGATTCTATGTTAAAGAAATCCACTGGCAAGCCTCTTTACTACAGCCTACAGTTAGGGCTTCGTGTGAAGCAACGCCTCTGGAAAACTCTAAACTGCCCCACCATGCTTGAAGAAGAGCAGCCTGATGGACTCATCCAAGTTAAAGAGATGTTCTCTAGATCAAACCTAAAGAGATCTGCCCCTCGTATAAATGTGGACATTAGTGGTGAACCCCTGCCATATGCACCACAAAGGAAGGGACAAAGATGCAAAAAGAGACTATTATAATAAGTACAATTATGCATTAAAGGGATACTCCAACCCAAAATGAATAAATGAGGATGAAACATCTGATTTCCCTTCATCATCCTTCTCCAAGTAAAATCCTGTAACTGTGTCTTACTTGTCAGATCTGATACAGAATGGACATTTAATTTCAGTGACACTGACACCACAAAAATCATAAGAAACAAGGCAATCTGGGGAAGCACCTAAGAATGGCACACATGGATTAATGAAAAAACCTTTCTTGTGCGCTTTTTTTTTATGAGATTTCTTCTGTTCGTCTGTAAACATATCAAGTGCATATTTCTCATGAGAACATCCCCAGGTAATAGCGTCTGATGTAAATGTGTATGATTGGGGATAGCGTACACTGTTGATCAAGCTCTGACCTGGTGGATTGGGATCAGTACAACATACACTTTTCATTTTAGATGCTGTGATTCGACCAGCACGACACTGAAACCAGTTTAGAAGAAGCTTGATCCCATATACAGTTGAAAGAAAACGTATGTGAACCCTTTGGGCTTACTTGGATTTCTTCATAAATTGGTCATAAAATGTGTTCTGATCTTCATCTAAGTCACAACAATAGAGAAACACAGTCTGCTTAAAGGTACAATGTGTAGGATTTTGAAGGATTTATTCACCTAAATGTAATATATAATACAAAACTATGTTGTGAGTGGTGAAGAAATACCTTACAAAATGAAACGAAATGTTTATATTACCTTACAATGAGCCATTTTATGTATATACACCGCGGGCACACCCTTACATGTAATTTATTAATGTGCACAGCCATGTTTCTATAGTAGCACTACACGGACAAACTGAGCGCGTTTCGTAAAACGAAGGATGCGCGAGAATATGTTCTTCTTCTTCGGCTGTTTTTTGGGGCAGCTTCAAAGCGACTACATAGAAGGATTAGCAGAAGAAGAGGAAGAACAATAACAGCATTTACTTGTCGTGTTTTTTAGTAGAAATATAAACGGTTCTTTGTTGCAGTGAGAAGCAAAATTTGTGCTAATGGCGGACCACACATACTCCGCACAAGAGCCGTTAGAGCGTCAATCTGTTCGTTCAAAAAAGAGAAAAAACGACGCAACAAGGCGAAGTCGAGACAAAAAACGGCAGAAAACCTGAATAAACATCGGCATGGCTTTTCCCAAATGGAGGGCACTGAAGCAGGAAAAGGGTTTGCTAAGCGACGCCGAAGTTGCAAGCTTTCTGCTGGACCGGTAAGTTTGTCTAATTTCCGCTATATAAGTGAAGTGTTTGTTTGATAGCTTTAGCTAATAGATGAGCATGAGCATCAAGTGAGTTTTTCTTGTTTTTAGCACTTTGTTATTGTACTATAATTCCTTTTTGCATGGCCGTGTGCAAATCAAGTTAGAAATCATTTTTACAATCATAATTTGCATACATCGGGTGTAAATTATATTATAATACTGCTTAGCTTCTGTGCATACAAATGTGTAATTTAATAATTGATAAGATAAAATCCAAACTTCCACGTTGCATAGTTTATCAGTAATACAGTGTCAACGAAGATTTGAGAAGATACAATTGATCAATTGGGGTGATGCCTTACTTTAGCATTAGCAAGCGGTTTAAATAGGCTGTATGTTACGAACCAAGTTACCGTGCCAAAAAATGCTATGCAAAATAAGCGAATACATCACTGACACAATGTTATACAAGTAACAATAATTTTCACTATAACAATTAGAGTAAATAATGAATTAAGTCAATTTAATTAATTTGTTTTTCTTTGTAAATAAACCTCGTCACTTGATTGCAAAGGTTACTCTCTGCTGTCTCAGACGACGACATCTCTGTCCTGTGTCCGTAACTTCAGTGTGTTGTCCGCCTGTGAGATGTAGATTGCAATTATCAACACCACCGATAGTGGCCGCTATCATTTATTGAACCCTTTTGTCCTGTGACGGCAACCGTAGCTACTCTAATAGAAGGGAGAGGATGGTGGCGGAGCTTTAGGTTGCAATTTCCAACTACGCCAATAGTGGTCTCTGTTACTTACACAGTTCACCTTTAAACTAATACAGCACAAACATTATACGTTTTCATGTTTTTATTGAACACAACATGTAAACATTCATAGTTCAGGGTGGAAAAAGTATGTGAAACCCTAGACTAATGACTTCTCCAAGAGCTAATTGGAGCCAGGAGTCAGCCAACCTGGGGTCCAATCAATGTGATGAGATTGGATGTGTTGATTAAAGCTGGCCTGTCCAATAAAAAACACACACCAGTTTTGAGTTTGCTGTTCTGAAGAAGCGTTGTCTGATGTGAACCATGCCTCGCACAAAAGAGCTCTCAGAAGACCTACGATCAAGAATTGTTGACTTACATAAAGCTGGAAAGGGCTACAAAAGTATATCTAAAAGCCTTGATGTCCATGTGTCCACGGTAAGACAGATTGTCTACAAATGGAGAAAGTTCAGCACTGTTGCTACACTCCCTAGGCGTGGTCGTCCTGTAAAGATGACTGCAAGAGCACAGCGCAGAATGCTCAATGAGGTGAAGAAGAATCCTAGAGTGTCAGCTAAACACTTACAGAAATCTCTGGCACATGCTAACATTTTTGTTGACAAATCTACAATAAGGAAAACATTAAACAAGAATGGACTTCATGGGAGGACACCACGGAGGAAGCCACTGCTGTCCAAAAAAAACATTGCAGCACGTTTGAAGTTTGCAAATGAGCACCTGGATGTTCCACAGCACTACTGGCAAAACATTCTGTGGACAGATGAAACCAAAATTGAGTTGTTTGGAAAGAACACACAACGCTATGTGTGGAGAACAAAAGGCACAGCACACCAACATCAAAACCTCATCCCAACTGTGAAATATGGTGGAGGGGGCATCATGGTTTGGGGCTGCTTTGCTGCCTCAGGCCCTGGACAGATTACTGTCATCGATGGAAAAATGAATTCCAAAATTTATCAAGACATTTTGCAGGAAAACTTAAGACCATCTGTCCGCCAACTGAAGCTTAACAGAGGATGGACGATGCAACAGGACAACGACCCAAAGCATAGAAGTAAATCAACAACAGAATGGCTTCAACAGAAGAAAACACGCCTTCTGGAGTGGCCCAGTCAGAGCACTGACCTCAACCCGATTGAGATGCTGTGGCATGACCTCAAGAGAGCGATTCACACCAGACATCCCAAGAATATTGCTGAACTGAAACACTTTTGTAAAGAGGAATGGTCCAAAATTTCTCCTGACCGTTGTGCAGGTCTGATCTGCAACTATAGGAAACGTTTGGTTGAGGTTATTGCTGCCAAAGGAGAATCAACCAGTTATTAAACCCAAAGGTTCACATACTTTTTCCACCCTGCACTATGAATGTTTACATGTTGTGTTAAAAAAAACATTAAAACGTATAATGTTTGTGGGGTATTAGTTTAAGCAGACTGTGTTTCTCTATTGTTGTGACTTAGATGAAGATTAGAACACATTTTATGACCAATTTATGAAGAAATCCAAGTAAGCCCAAAGGGTTCACATACTTTTTCTTTCAACTGTAGCTATTGCTCTTCAGATACTGAAATCTTTCAATGATTATAAATGGACAATACATCACTGTAGTCCGTGTGAAGTGTCCCCTCATGCCGCAGTTCAGTCAACACCAGGGAAAAGTTTCGGCGTCGATACTGAATAAAATTGTAGATCGGGTGTCGGTGACAAATTGCACCGATACCCGATCTAGCTGACATAAAAATACTATTAGGCGATAAACTCTCTCGTGGCTGTGCTTTGCGAAGCGTGTGACATCATACGCTAGCAACGTCGTGCACGTGAACAAGCGAACACATAGCTTACATTGAGCAGCGAACATCATGGAGCGAGCCAAAATATCTGCCATATGGAGTTATTTTAGAACAGCTGCGCCAACAAGTTCCACCGCTGTTTGCAATACATGCCAAGTAAATGTTCCTAGGGGTGGTGATAAAGCTTCTAATTATAATACTACTAATTTAATCAAGCATTTACAGAGATGTCATCCCAAAAAGCACGCAGAGTTCAATAAGCTGAAGAAACTAAAATGAAAGCAGCTAACGTTGGAGGAGACAACGGAAAGAATTCAAAATGTGACAGCAGCGAAAATCACTGAAAGCATACTGAATTTCCTTGTTATGGATGGGCAACCGCTGTCCGTCGTGGCGAACAATGGCTTCAGACTCCTTAAAACCACCTGGAGCTGTGGTACAACATGGTGCTGGTTTAATAAATAATTCACTAAATTTGTGAATCATTTGTTCCTTATTTTGTTTTACAGGGTAAGGAAATTAATGTTAAGTCGGGGCCTGATGTCTTACACAGCAAAGCACTCAGTTTATTAAGTAATTGTGCATTTTAAAAATGTTACCTTAGTATCGGATCAGTACTCTGTATCGGCCGATACTGAATCTCAGGTATCGGAATCGGAAGCAAGAAAGGTGGATCGGAGCATCCCTACTTTTGACATTGCAGTAGGTAACATCCAATGCGTCTTTTCCTGCGTCACTGTCTTTGAGTCCCTCAACTTCACTGTTGCTTCAATCAGAAACAACAAATCAGTGACATGTGTGCACGTCTCCCCCAGGCCAGCCATACAAGTACAGTGGGCTCCAAGAATCCTTCCAGACTTTCCTGCAATCGTATTCACTGAGAATGAAGTACCTGGACACAGTCTAGTTTCAGTTCAAGAGCCACACATCTCTCCTCTTGGTAGTGGGGATCCTGTGAGTCAAGTTTATGTTTGAAGGCCATTACAACGCAAACAGAGACAGACAGACAGACAGACAGACACAGACACAGACACAGACACAGACACAGACAGACTGTATAAAGAGAGGTTGTGAGAGTTAGTCACAGGCAGGCAACTGCACAGACTAATTATATATGAACAGTTACACATGTTTATTATTGCACAGGCTTAGGAAGGCTGAAGGCCCAAATGCATCAGTGTGAAGTGTTTTAGTTATGTTTAATAGTGATGATGGCCAAGAAGTGAATAAAAGATTTTTATCTTTTTTTGGACCAGAAGAAGTGCCTTGAATTTATTTCTATAAATCGAGTTATCTTATATTGAAGTTAGCTAGCCCCGTTCAGCAAGCCTAATTTCTTGTTATTGTATTATTTTTCGATAATAAGGAGCAAACCAAAGGTCGGTTATAAATTGTTGCTCAAGCATTTTAACCATTTGAGTTTAATTGCAAAGAAAGGCATCAATTACAACATTTAAACAAAACGTGATCATAACTAGCCCGTGACTGTGCTTCGAGTGAGATTTCGAGAGATAACTAAAAATGTTCACGTGCTACTTAAGACTGGTTTTGTTGTCCAGGGTAAAAACTGTCATGTGTACAACCAGATCAACAATTGCAAGTTCGCATTACGTTTTATAAATACATTTATGATCAAAACCTCTTTAAGAAGCTTATTTTATTTACTGGAACTTTGATTTGGGTTATGTTCGTGGTGGAGGTCAAGAAAGATTTTTGACAATGAAATAGATTTGATAGAAGTTCGTGCTGAGTGACACGAAAAAAGTGGGAAATTCGTTTTTACCATCACGGACCAATCGATTAAATTTTGTGACTATATCACGAATTGCCGCGTGACTTCATGTTAACAAATTGTTTATAAACTCACAACAAAGCTTTTCTCTTTCGAGAGCAGTCACTTCGACATTGCTGAGAACCGCATATGAAACTCCTCCCCTTTTTCACTTTTCCTGAAGTCTTATTGGATAACGCCAGTAAAAAAACTGGCCAATTGTCGCAAGAATGCAACAGTATGGAAATACTGACGAATCCAGACAGTATAAATACAGCGCATGTGAAGACAATCCTCAGAATCTTCCATTTCACACTGCCATCTGGATACTTCTTTCACCTGCATCCGATGGCTTCTAACTGTTGTGTTTGCGCGGTTCCCATTGACCCGCCGGATACTCACGAGCACTGCATTGCCTGCCAGGGCCTGGCTCATGCGGAGGCTGCATTCTGCGAGTCTGATTGAGGAACATCGTTCATGGACTCATAGGGTCGGGGCTCACTGCCACCAACAAGTCGCTGGTGAGTCTACCCATTCCACGAGGTAGCGGCGATGACACGGCTCCGGGCCGCCGTCCTCTGCCTTCACCTCATTCCCCAGTCCTCTACGTCGACGAGTGCCTTCATCCTCCGCGGACGCCGTTTCCTTAGGCACTTCCTTCGGCACTCCATCTCAGCTTCGGACAAGGACTGGGCAGGATCGGAGCGGGCTCGCCCCGACCAAGAGAGCACCCCAGACCTCCACGAAGAGTTCGTAAGGGTCCTCGAGAAGGCCGTAAGCGAGCTCGACATCACTTGTAGTTCATCTGAGGAGCCGGCTAAAAGTAACCTCGACTCCTGCGACCTTTAGGCGGGCTGCCATCAGGCCACGTCGAAGAGGAGTGCGCCATTTTTCCCAGATGTCGACAAGCACGTGGTGAAATCGTGGTCTGCTCCTCAATCGACGCGTGTTCACGCTGCTACGCAGGCCATGTTCGCCTACGTGGTCGGAGCGGAGGCCCACGGCTACATGCGCATGCCACCCGTTGAAGAGACCATCGCCGCTCATTTGACCCAGGCTTGCTGTTGAAGACGTGCAGATTTACTACCCATCTCGCTGGTAAGGCTAACGCATCACCCGGGGAAGCCGCTTACGCTTTGCACGCAATGGCGTTGCTGCAGGTGTTCCAAGATCCTTTAGTCGCTGGATATCGGCAGCCAGGAGTCGGACGCCACGGACTCCACTCTGATGGCTACAAAGCGGACCGCACAAGCTATCGGCAGATCTATGGGGTTTATGGTCGTCCTCCATCGTCATCTGTGGCTTACGGTCGCGGATCTAAAAGACGCAGATCGTAAGTCTCTTCTCAACGCGCAGATCACTCCCTCCGGCCTCTTTGGTGACGTCGTGGAGTCGGTAGTAGACCGCTTCGGGGAGGCGCAAAAGCACGCCAAGGCCATGAGTCACGTTCTCCCTCGACGCTCTTATCAACTGTCTGCCAGAGCAGCCCGTTCTTCATCCGCACCTCACTCAACGCAGAGACCGGCCAAACAGCACGCTGCTCCCGCGCCGGCTTCTCGAGGTTGTGAGCCTGATGCCCGGGCTAAACAATGGTCGGGCCCAGCTTAGAAGAGGTACGGGCCGAAGAGAGGTCCGCGCCACAACGGCAGAGTGTCATCGGCTTCCAAGCCATCGTCCTGACGGACCTGTGAAGAGGAGGAGAGAGTTTGTGAGCGTGCCGGTGGCCCCCAAACGCCGCTGTTTGCATCACTTTTCTCCCGCGGTTGCGGGCAAAACTGCAATGTTGTAAATGTTTGTGTGGATGCAATAAAAACACATACCTGTTCACAAAAGGAGCTCTTTCCCCCTCACCCAGCCAATGCTGCGTTCCTTGCCCTGCCACGGTGCAGCGCGAAGCCGCAGTTAATCCCAGCTATAACCAGCCTTCCCTCGTCCACGGACTCTCCCGTGGGCGAGAAACGGCTGGATTCTCAAGCACGAGCGGCATTTCAATGAACAAAACATTGAGGAATTTTTATTGACCACCAGATGACGAAGTAGATCACTGTGTCAAAGGCTTTGAAGCACCGATGCGGTTTGTTGAAAAAGCCTCACTGATTCAGAAGCTTCATTCAGCACATCCCTAGGCTAATAGCGAATGATTGTATAAAACAAATTTATCTGTGCGTTTTATGACGATTTTGGTATGGGATACACTTAAGGATAAGTTTTACCCTCTGTGAAATATCAATTTAAAACATAAATTTTAAAGCGGCCCTGCAAAAATGTGTCATGCATTCAGACTTCTTTACAATGTTAAAGTGCTGTCTTCAACCTGTCAAAAAACGAGTTGGGCGTATGACGTAGTATATCTGTGCTCGATACACTCCCCCAGCGATCCTACAGGTTTTGGAAAGTTTTTTTTCGAACATATAAAACTGTTTGGTAACAACTTTTTTAGTCCCTTATTGGATAATTCTCCCGGAATAGCAAGTAACACGCCCACAGGAGAGCTGGAGAAGGAGCATGTGCAGACGTTATCTTGTGTTACGCCCGCTTTGAGATATTTGAGACTTTTTTTACTTTTTCAATTAACAGACACAATGAAAAAATACAAAACCACAGCAACGATATAAAACAATACATTTCTATGAAACTATGCTTTTGATGCACACTAACTTATGAATTAATTATCATTTATGTATCAATTTCTCTTCATTCCTAGATTATTCTTCGAAACACTGATGAAATGTATATTCTAGAGTCTTAGGCTTTTCCAACGATATAATGTTTGTCATGATAAGATAAGAATTTACATGCAAATTATTGAAGTAAATGTCGGTGTACTGCAGGATGTTTATGTTTAATACAAACTGACTCTTGTCATTTATGAATCAATCACACTTCCTACATAATTTATTTTATAAAACACTGATGAAACATGTATTTTCAAAGTCTCAGAGCTTTCCAATTATGTATAGTTTGTAAAGAAATTAACGCACAATATTGACGCAAACTTTGCGTTATGTTTCCCATATATGTTTCCCAGCTAATATGCATCTTTATGACCTCCTAGCAACTTTACAAAATACCAGTCCAAATTATAACAGTTACTGTGCGCTCACAGAAACAACATGAAGAAGTTGAATGGATCACAGTTCCCTTTCGAGAGAGGTCTCTCTACATTGCGTGAAACGCTAGGGGACTCTCGTTCTCTAAACCTCACTGAAACCTTATTTAATAACTGTGGTGGAAATGAAAATGTAACTAGCCAAGATTGCGTTTAGGGGCGTGGTCTCCACCCCTGTATATTACACCATCTGGACCACATACTCAGAATCTTTCTTCTTCACTTACCTTTGCGTGCTGTTGAGGATACACCCAGGAGACGAGGAAGATCTAGGATCCTCCGACTTGTGTGTTCCAGCATGCCCGTGTGTGCCTTATGTTCCTTGCCCATCGATCCACAGGACACGCATACACACTGCGTACTCTGCCCGGGACTGGACCATGGTGAGGCGGCTCTCTCCGATTATACTGCCCGCACTGCGAGTTCCTTCCGGTGCGGGTGTCGAAGCTCGGAGAGTCGCCGCCCTCTGAGATTTTGTTAGGCAAAATCCCCAAAAGAATTTGCTGTAACATCGGTATGCTTGACCTTTAAAACCGAGACTTGCGGTCTGTGGAGGACTTTGGAGACATGAATGAGCCTAAAATGTCATAAAATCGTTTGTTTGTTTGTTTGTTTTTGAGCGTTGTCACAAAACCGTCTTACGGTGTGCAACGGGAGAGATTAAGAGAAAAGTGTCTCTATTGATAAAGCAAACAGCACGATTACAGCGTCCGAAACATAGCAGATGGCGCGCGTGCCTGTAAACTTTGAAACTGCACGTACTCGCGAAAGCGCGAAGGAAATAACGTCAGCCTCTCCTGTATATATATTGCCGAAAGGGCCACGCCAGTTTCGTGGACGGTATGCACCAAACAGTTTCGTTAACCTTTATTAGAATCGACATTTGCGGGTCCGAAATGGTTCATTATACACACTTTTGCCCAAAAACGAACTCTAAAGACATTAGTTTTATGATAAACTGATGAAAACATCGCCGACCGGCGCCCTCCGAAGCCCCGCCTCATTAGCTAGTCAGAGCAACAGCCAATGGCGAGTCGCCATAGGCAGATCATAGAATACGACCATAATTCACACATTGTTAGTAATACTTTTGCAAACAATCACATAATAACCTATTTTGACATTATAACGTGAAATGTGGAGGAGTTTGGAGACATGAATGAGCCTGAAGTTTCGTAAACATAAGGCAGCACTGAATTGAATGGGTCGACGCTTCGTTTGATTGTTTTTGAGCATTTTTACTAAACCGTCTTATGGTGTTACATGGGAGAGATTAAGAGGAAAATGTCTCAATCGAAAAAGCAAAGAGCACGATGACAGTGACCGAGACAGAGCAGAGCGCGCCTGTATCCAAGGCAACACGAGGGTCAGAAGCAAGTGACATCATCCGCACGTAATCCAACCAATGACTTGATTTTCTTTTGGAAATCGCCGGCCAAAGTGTGCTGCAAAAAAAAACAAAGAAGAATTTTGTTACTTGTAGTCTACTTAACAATCTTCAGTTTTATACACAGCAGTGTAAGATTTGTTTACCAAAATGAAAACAAAATACTTACAGATAACAGATTGCACTCGCAGTCTCATCTGTGCATTAATCCAGCGCTCACAGAGCCGTCTCTGGAGTGTCAAAGACACCAGTGAGAGCACATTCCTGTCAGGCACTTCCTCGTCCAATGTCACTGGGTGTGTGAGGAGCCGTGTGTCGTATGCTTTCTGCACGTCGATCTTCTCCTCGGGTGCATGTGTGCTCTCAGCCTCACTGCCGGAAGAAAGGGGGGATGGAGCTTTTCCACACTGTGCTTCTGGTTCAGATCTAATAAAAACAATAGACATACATGTAAGAATATTGATAACAATTCAATTCAATTGTGTTGAGATGATACAACCATGCTTACCCAGATTCACCAGCCAGCTGGCCCAGCAGTTTGCGAGCAAATATCACATCCTTCAGTGTCTTCATGTGGTAATGCTTGTCTGCTGTGGTGGTGGAATGTGTGAGGTAATCTGCCACGAAATCCCTTTCTGAGTCACCCTGAGATTTGGCGGCAGTCTCAAACACCTTCCTGGCCATCTGACTGGTGACCGGCTTCACTCCATATCTAAATAGAAATATGTAAACAACATGTTATTACAAGACCTGGGACTAAGAGAAGTACATTTCAGAGAATTGCCGTGAAGCTGGTTGATGTCATTGGAGGCGTTGAAGATCGGCCTCCCTGTGCTGGAAATGAAGGAGCGGTCTAGTCCTTCCGCCTCATCCCATGTTCTCTTCTGTGTTTGGCCGTTGAGAAGTTCTGGACTGATCCCTTCATAGTAAGCACCAAACAACTATTGGCAGAAGACAAACACGAATAAAGATCAAGTTCTGTTTTTTTTCTGGTAGATAAAGACAACGTACATGAATCTGATGAACTTGTGCTCTCGTGGCCGGTCGCTGCACAGATAGAGCAAGAGAAAGACGAGCTGCGTGGGTAAAGCAAAACCTTTTTTAAAGTCGATTATCCATAAAACAATGTCAACACATCGCCCAGCCCTAGCCCTTACACAATGCAGACACTACAAAGATACTCGACCACTCCCGGCCGCTGGAGATGTTAAAGGATAACCACTGCAATTGTGTCCTCAAACGCTCTCTTCGGGAAGACCTTCAACAATGACGGCAAGGAAGTCTCTCTTGGCCTTCTCCAGCACTGTCCAGCAGTTGCTTTGTGTAAGCTGCCCTGGCTGTGTCAGCAAATCGTCCCTTTTTAAAAAGATAAAAGTGTATTAAATAACTTGCTCGCGTATATCTGTTATATGATCTGATCAAATTGGTTCAAAAGATTACATTTACATTTAGTCATTTAGTAGACGCTTTTATCCAAAGAAACTTACAGAGAGTTCAGGAGCAATCCGCAATGATGTCATACAGGAGCAATAATACAACAGGTGCTAATACAAAGTTAAGAGTTTCAATAAAAGCTAGACCAAAACATGTTGAGAGAAAGAGAGAGAGAGGGTTAGTTGTTTTCCTATTTGTCTGTCAAGTATTCAAAGAAGAGATGAGATTCAAGTCGTTTTTTGAATGTTGTGAGAGATGTGGTTGACCGGAGGGATCTTGATGGGGTGTAGGAGTGTAGGAAGCTGTGAAAGTATGCCATCAGCTGGAGGTGATGCTCTTTCATCCCTGAGGGACCCCAGTGATCATGTGGTAAGCAGTGGACGGCGAGCCCCTCCATGTAACCCTGAAGGATCTGCCGGAGAGGTAGGATTTGAACCAGCGGAGAGGAGTGCCTGAGATTCCTAGAGATGACGGGGTTGAAAGCAGTATCTGGTGATTGACAGTGTCAAACGCTGCAGATAGGTCTAGCAGAAATAGGACTGAGGATTTCCATTGATTGGTTGAAAGCTGCCCTTAACAGTGTTTTTGCAATAAGTGGGAGGAGAGCAACAGAGGTGTAGAAGGGGAGGTGTGAACGGGACGTGCGTGAGAGTGAGCGCATTGTGCTTTGCGTCTTGGGTGAGAACACTGTCTGCGGTGGAGTACAGGAATAAACTTGAAACACATGATGTTAGACTACAATTAAATAAAAGCAAAGGTATGTTAAAGGGTTTTTTTCATGAAAAACAGACTTTTTCCATGTTAAAATGCTAAAATCTGGTCTCTTGTGCATCTGCCGACTCAGAAAACGTGTAATGATGTAAAAAGTCGTTCTTATTCTTATATTTCCGCCACTTGTTCTGAACGTCTCCACCAATTGCGAGTGTGAAGTTTTAACACCATGGCAAAAGTAGCAAACCTTACAAAATGTTCTGTTGCTGGCTGCACAGACCCACACATAACAATGTTCCCCACCTCACGGGAGACAAGAGAGCCATGGATTTATTTAGTTTTCAAACGAAATCATCCACACTGAACGAGTCAAAGCTGCAAATAAAGACATTGTCTGTACCGGTATTTTTTAACCTCAGGGACCGGCGGCAACATAAAAGTAGATCAAATGTCAGCGTGACACGTTTGTTCGTTCACTATTAGAAAGCAATGTCTGTGGCTTGTAAAGATGTGACGGGATGGTCCTGTGTAACGTTAATTTGACTTTGAGAAATAGCGATGCGTTTGTCTTGAGTATCTTCAGTTCAGAAACTGTGTGTATGGTTTGTTAACACGTGACGCGGTTCTCTCTCCCAAATGTGGTGGTGACCGGACCAACAGGGACCGGAGGGGCTTCGGGAATGGCCCAGAGGTAAGTTGGTGTACCAATCGAAAACAATATGTTTGGTGTTCAAAGACGAGACCTTGTTTCTCGTTTGCTTTATCTGACTAAACTTTATTTTATTTGTCGCTGGAAGCTGATGGACATCAGCTGTCCTGCATATCCAAAAATTGGACTAAGGGATTCGGTTGAACAAAAATTGAAGTTTATTAATTTGAAAATCAGCGCTGGACAATCTCAGACACAATGTCTTTCAGAGATTCTGCCCCGCCTCAATGGTTTACAACAATTTTATATGTGTATGTGTGGGTGTGTCTTCAAGCTTGCTTCGGACAGTGGCCAACCCCTGAGCGCCTTGACCTCTGCTACTTTCTTTGTGTCCAATGGAGTGATGCTTCATCTCATATTTTCGTAGACTACGTCCTTCTTCTTTTACTATCTGCAACACAATATACTTCCCCCACCTGCCTCCACATAAACTTAGGACCCCTCACTATTAGGGTATGTGTGTTTGGATGTGCAGCACACATCTCTTATCTTCTCCCCTGCATGGAATGCTGCCCACACATACTCAACCCCCACATCCTGTTGAAAATACCTCTTTGCCCTCTAATATTCTCTCTTAACTCTGAGACCCTACCCAACATAGTAAAATAATGCAATGTTATATTAGGTAAGCCGTAATAAGTAATAATCATATGAAAAAACACACAGAAAATGCAATTGATATAAACCCTTAGATAAAACATATAGAACCCAGATAAAATATATAAAATCCTTCAAAGCACAGGCTCACAGCACGTTTTCTGCTGAAAAGGAGGCATAAGACTTGCAGCTCACTTGCACTTAAAGAGACACACACCAAAACAGCGCTTTTCTCCTCACATGCAAAAGTGGGAATGTAGCGCATGGTATATTAAAGATCTGTGTTGTATAATGAGCTGAAACTTCCCGGACACATTATGTGGACCCCTATAATTTATATTACATTTGTGTAAAACTAGAAAAGAAATTCACCCTTTTAAATAAACTGATGTGCCTTGCCGGTGTCTTAGCTCGGTGGAGTCATGCTGGAAGAGTCGCAGGTCTTAACACTCGTCAGTCTGTACACGAGGAGGGGTGATGCTTACCTCTTCTGGACGATTTCCTTGTTGACCAATTTCGCGCAGCTTTTCTGCAGAGACCCGATGTGCTCGATGTACGGCAGCTCTTTGCTGTGCATGAGGTCTGTGTTGACCGTGTGGTGCTGGAGAAAGAATGACAAGCGTTTAAGTCATGACACGCATTTAAAGGTACAGTGTGTAGCATTTTGAAGGATTTATTTACCAAAATGTAATATATAATACAAAACTATGTTGTGAGTGGTGAAGAAATACCTTAAAAAAATGAACCGAAATGTTTATATTACCTTACAATGAGCGATTTTATGTATATACACCGCGGGCACACCCTTACATGTAATTTATCAAATGGCACGGCCATGTTTCTATAGTAGCACTACACGGACAAACTGAGCGCGTTTTGTAAAACGAAGGGTGCACGGGACTATGTTCTTCTTCTTCAGCTGTGTTTTGGAGGCAGCTTGCAAAGCCACTACATAGAAGGATTAGCAAAAGAAGTAGAAGAACAATATCAAAATTAACTTGTCGTGTTTTTTATTAGAAATAGAAACGGTTCTTTGTTGCAGTAAGAAGTGAAATTTGCGCTAATGGCGGACCACACATACTCTGCACACGAGCCGACAGAGCGTCAATCTGTGTCGTCAAAAAATAGAAAATGCGATGCAGCAAGGCCAAGTCGAGACATGAAAACGGCAGAAAACCTGAATAAACATCGGCGTGGTTCTTTTCAAAAAGGAGGGCACTGAAGCAGGAAACAGGTTTGCTAAGCGACACTGAAGTTGCCAGCTTTCTGCTGGACCAGTAAGTTTGTCTAATTTCCGCAATGTAAGTGAACTGTTTGTTTGATACCTTTAGCTAATAGATGAGCTGATCATCAAGTGAAGTAGCGTTTTTCCTTGTAAATTTTTAGCACTTTGTAATTGTATCATAAATCCTTGTTGCATGGCCGTGTGGAAATCAAGTTAGAAATCATGTTTTCAATCATAATTTGTATAAATCGGGTGCAAGTTATATTATAATACTGCTTAGCTTCCACATCCTCTCTTGTGCGGTCCTCCCGGGTAACGTTAGCTCCTCTGCCTCTCCTCACCCTGCCTGCATCTCCAACACCCCTACCTCTCCCTCTTACTACCAGTGTTAAGTCCTCTGATTGACTCTGTGATGATGAGAAAAACGTCTGCTTAGACTTTCGCGATTAGATTACAGGCCTTTAGCATTAGCAAGCCGTATCAATATGCTGTAAATTACAAACCAAGTTACCGTGCCAAAACATGCTTAGCAAAATAAGCGAATAAATCACTGACACAATGTTAAAAAAGTAACAAAAATATTCACTATAACGATTAGAGTAAATTTTATTTATTTTTCTTTGTAAATAAACCTTGTCACTTGACTTGCAAAGGTTACTCTCAGCTGTCTCAGACGACGACATCTCTGTCCTGTGTCCGTAACTTCAGTCTGTTGTTCGACTGTGAGACTTAGATTGCAATTATCAACACCACCGATAATGGCCAACTATCACTTACAGAACCCTTTTGTCCTGTGACGGCTACCGTAGTTTCTCTTATAGTAGGGGGAGGAGGGTAGCGGAGCTGTAGGTTGCAATTTCCTACATCGCCAATAGTGGCCTCTGAAACTTACACACAGAACCTTTAAGCCCAATGAAGTGTCCAAATATAAAAAAACATCCAACATACTAACCTTTTCAGGCTCTTCAGGTAGTTGAGTGGAGTCTGTTTGGTCGATTTGGCCTCAGTGAGCTCACAGAGATCAAGCTTTGATTTCTCCCTGTTCCTCACAGACAACAGGGACAGCCGTTGTGGGTCCATGAAGGGGAGAAAACTAGCCACATTATTTACCTGAAAAGAAAGAAAAGCATTTGACATGACCACACAGATGAGACTTTTTGCAATGTTAAAACGAAACACTTTCAAATGATACTCACCTCCTGTTTGAAATCTTCATTCTGGAGGTCTTTCTCCAGGTTCGTGGCAAAGTCTTTCAGGAGCGGATGATCCAGGGAGTGTTTCTGATACAGTCCCTTCTCTGCCATCAGCTTCCTCGCATGACTCTTCTACTGCATGTCGGGCTCGCTGAATGTGAAAAACAAAGCATGTTATAAAAGTGCATATAAGTGAGTAGAACAACGTTCAAAACAAAGAGCTTTATTCTCACATCTGAAAGGTCACTGCCAACCTCAGAGGGCTCAGTCTCCTCAGTCTCTGCCACAGCTGGTGGTTCTGGGGTGGTGCCCGTGGACGACATTGGCGCCACTGCACCCGTCAGTGCTGGAGGAACATCAGTCACCACCACCTCAATCCACCTTTTAGGAAGAATTGAAACAAAGCTAAATTCACAGCTCCTGCAAATCACACAAACAAAAAGCAAGACGACACATTTCTGCTTCACCAACCTGTCGATGGGACTGGAGTCCAACATGATCTTTGCAAAGTGGCCAGAACTGCAGACTATTCCAGACTGCAGAATCTCCAGAGAATTGGCCTTGGCCTTCTCCACCAGCTCAGCGATGGCCTCAGATGTGTGAATGAAGCTGCAGCTTGATATAATGATCATGTGAATGGAAACATTAGCGAGTCAGAATCAGTCCAGGGCCAGGGCTGACCAAATTATGACTGACTTACAGCTCTTAAATAAATGAATTAAAAAACACTGTTAACCATTTCTGTAGACATTACAGTATTACTGGCAGTAGTTTGTTCAAAGATAACTTGAACATCAACAAATATTTATCTTGACAGAAAAAAACTAAGTTTGATACTTTCACCCATTTGAAACCCTTTTAAACTCTTGAGCTTTTATTTATTTTTGCTAGAAAACAAGACAAAAATGCTATACAAATCTTGTCAACTTACCTTTGAGAAGCCATTCTTGATTGAAGAAGAAGGTTTTTTGAAAATCCAAAAACTGCATCAAAAGAATCTGCGTCGGATGCTCTAGCAGAAAGTGGGTGACTGGTCCTGTGGGGTCTCCTCGTTTATATCTACCTGAGAGGGAGGGTCTGAAAATGGGAGGGGCTTCATCAATCATGTCAGTTTTAGGGATGCTCCGATCCACCTTTTTTGCTTCCGATACCGATTTCGATACCTGAGATTCAGTATTAGCCGATACTGAGTACCGATCCAATACCAAGGTAACATTTTTAAAGTGCACAATTACTTAATAAACTGTGTGCATTGCTGTCCAAGACATCAGGCTCGACTTAACATTCATTTCCTGACCCGTAAAACAAAATAACAAAAATGATTCACAAATTTAGTGAATTATTTATTAAACCAGCAAAATAAAACAAAATGTTCCCTATCCTAAACTTGAAATTCAAAATTAAAGTGCAAATTAAGCAGCTGAATAAAACAACAGCTTCACTAGCTTGATAAACAGGTATAAATTAATGGAAACAAAATCTCTGAATAACTGTTATGTGCAAATATAATTTAAAAATCAATGCACAATAAACAATAAAGCAGCTGAAATTGAGCAAAAAAGCAATAGCTTCACTGCTTTAGATATTCAAACAGGAATCTGCTCTTTTTAATGCTTTAGTCATTAAAGCAAAGTCCACTAAACTAAGCTAAAGTTTAGTGGAAATCAAATTTAACATCCAACACCGAAAGATAAATAAAACACTAGCTTCCCTAGCTTGGTAAAACTGCACATGTAAAAATAAACGGAAAAAGATAGAATAGTTTAGTCGGTGCAAATAGAAATTCAAAATCAAATTATCCCCAAAACTCAGCGCATTGACATCTTTATTTTTTTCCGTATACGTGTTTGCAGACTTTTTGGTACAGTTCAGGTCTCGGTAAAATATTTACGCTTCACCGTGTCGTACCGCGGCTCCAGGTGGTTTATAAGGAGTCTGAAGCCATTGTTCGCAACGACGGACAGCGGTCGCAAATCCATAACAATGAAATTCAGTATGCTTTCAGTGATTTTCGCTGCTTTCACACTACTAGATGGAAATTTCTGAATTATTTCCGCTGTCTCCTCCAAAGTTATCTGCTTCGTACCGTCTCGTTTTAGTTTCTTCAGCTTATTGAACTCGGCGTGCTTAAATTAGTAGTATTATAATGAACAGCTTTATCACCACCCCTCGGAACATTTACTTCGCATGTATTGCAAACAGCGGTGTAACTTGTTGGCATAGCTGTTCTAAAGTAAATCTAAATGGCAGATATTTTTTGTCGCTCCATGCTGTTCGCTGCTCAATGTAAGCTATGTTCGCTTGTTCACGCGCACTACGTACAGAGCACGTTGCTAGCGTATGATGTCACACGCTTCTCAAAGCACAGCCTTGAGAGTGTTTAAGCGCCGGTGTCTCCAGGAACTTTTACATCGCCTAGCAGAAATTTTATGTAAGCTAGATCGGGTATCGGTGCAATTTGTCACCGATACCCGATCTAGAATTTTATTCAGTATCGACGCCGATTTCCGATACAAATATCGGATCGGAGCATCCCTAGTCAGTTTCAAACAAGATTTAAAATAAAGTGAAATAAATTTATAGTACATATACTTGTATTTTTGTTAAAGTTACTTTTTTGTACAAGTTTACCAAAGCAAGTGAGTGCACATGAGCCTCAGATTCACCAGACTTTGGACCTAATGAACAAAGGGTCACCAAGTGTTGTATCAAGTTTGGTCATGATACAGCACATTATTTTTGGAGGGGTCTGTGAGTTTTTTAGCCGCCCTACCACCAAAATCCACTAGGGGGCCCATAGGCTTCCATTGGTTTTAACACTTGGTCTGAAATTTGACCACAACAGACATTGAGATGCTTTTTGTTTATTATTTTTTTAATTTTCCAGTTAACAGATACATTGAAAAATACAAAAGCACAGAAACAATATAAAACAATACATTTGTATGAAACTATACTTTTGATGCACACTAATTTATGAATCAATTATCATTTCTGTATCAACTTCTCTTCCGAAATAGATTATTATTCGAGACACTGATCAGATGTGTATTCTAGAGTCTCAGAGCTTTCCAAAAATATATACTTTGTCGTGATTCGATTAGAAATTAACGCACAATATTGACGCAAACTTCGCGTTATGTTTCCCATATACGGGACAATGACAGTTAACAACAAACAAGTACAATAACCTAACACAAGAAAGATTCATAGTTCATGTTGTGCTCTTTGTGTTTTTTTATTTTCGACATTCACTAAAACAAATGATTCTTAACTTAAAGTTGTGTTGTGGGTTGTTTGTCATTCATGCACGGGCGACGCCATGTTTGTTTAAGGGGCAGCATTCTGGGAATTGTAGTACCTCCGTGTTAGTAAAGACGTTAGGTCAGCAAGTCGCTTTTTATTAAACGTATATATAATGAACTACTAAATATATTTATATATCGCAAATGTGCATTGGACTACGTGCACAAACAATGATTTACTGCGTTCGCCTCTTATTTCCCCACACTCAAATTCCCAGAATGCTTTGCAGCGTAAACAAACATGGCGGCGCCCTTGAATGAAGGAATTTGAACGAACAGTACAAACAGTAAAAGACGAGAGAAACCAAGTGTGTAGATAAACCAGAAACAACGTCGGAGTGTCTTTAAACACCTCCGGTTTTAAAGGAAATGGGGAACTACTTTCTTCCGCCACGAATCCAAACCCAGCATACCTCCGCTACCAAGGCCAAAGAATCACTTCCTTTATATTTGCGCTGTGCTGAGAGAGACTTTTAAAAGTCATCTCACCAGGAATGTGTTAATCCCATTTCTATTCTCTTGATCGAGACCCTCGCGTCCCACTCTGTAACATTTTTAAACAATGAGTGCAGAGCGCTGTCAACCAATTGCTATAGACACCGCCAACACGTCCTCCAATTATCATGGTGTTTTTCCGCCACCTAGTGGCCATTTTCCAGTATTGAAGTTTGCGCAGTGTTGAGATTTACAGGTGAAACTCGAATAATTCGAATATCGAGCAAAAGTTAATTTATTTCACTAATGCAACTTAAAAGGTGAAACTAATATATGAGATAGACTCATTACATGCAAAGCAAGATAGTTCAAGCCGTGATTTGTCATAATTGTGATGATTATGGCTTCATGAAAACCCCAAATCCACAATCTCAGAAAATGAGAATATTGTGAAAAGATGCAATATTCTAGACTAAAAGTGTCCCACTCGAATCAGCTGATTAAGCCAAAACACCTGCAAAGGGTTCCTGAGCCTTTAAATGGTCTCTCAGTCTGGACCAGTATGAATCACAATCATGGGAAAGACTGCTGACCTGACAGTTGTGCAGAAAACCATCATTGACACAAGTCAAGCCTCAAAAGGTAATTGCAGAAGAAGTTGGATGTTCCCAAAGTGCTGTATCAAAGCACATTAATAGAAAGTTATGTGGAAGAAAAAGGTGTGATCGGAAAAAACACAGTTCTGTGTGTCTGAAGGCACCATGAGGTTCATCTTAGTAAGAATGCCCCAGAACATTTGACCAGCTTCCCTTAAATACTCAGACCAAAATATCCTTCCTCTCTGACATCCATGTCTGCAGGATAGTTAGATCTATCAGTTTTGGCATATGAACAATATGGAACACTACTATGCTATCATTTGGATCAATAACAAGATAGTCAAATCTATCAGATCTATCATACCGAGTGGTGACATCTGACTTATCAATGTGTTAAAATCTTTGGTTAACTATTTGTCTTTGGAAAAACTCAATGTTTTCATCCTGAGATTGACAATTGCAAGAATTGCCCATAACCATGATGGCCAACCAAAGAATATTGGGTTATAATCAACTCAGTACGCCCAAAGGAGTCAAAAGAGAGACTTTTGCTCTTTAAGGCCAAAGGATTCAAAGTTATAACCAGTTGTACATTTTTCAGGAACAATAAATGGATCTGTGTCTAGTCTTCAATTACATATGTGTTTTGTATCAATATGCCAAAGAGACGGCCTCATGTCCATTTTGATATATCAATTTTATCTATGAAACCTATTTTGCCCCCCCCAAAATGCTTTTGATCACTTTTTTTGATGTGACTAACCAATATTGTAACAAAATAACATAATTTTATGCAAATCAGACAAACGGTAGTAGTTTGAAATAATCTGCCTTTTCCTTTTACTTGTCATTCTTTTTAGTACGCATTTCAAAATAAACTTCATTTCCTTTTGTATTTTGCATTCTTAAGCACTTGTGATTTTAACCAATTTACTTTCTAAAGAATTCATTCATTAAGTATCGTTTTCTTTGTGAATCAATTCTATGTAAAGCACTTTGAATTACCTTTGTGTATGAATTTTGTTATATAAGTAAACGTTGCCTTGCAATGCCCAACCGTGAGAGAATCGTTGATGGCAGAAAAAAAGTATAGACGGAAATGCAAAACAGAGATAAACATTTAGTAGAGTATGAATCAAGAATTCCTCATCAACGAGACAAAAAATGCATTCAATTCTTGTTTATATCATCCGTTGTGAAATTAGTAAGAATTGAAATAATGAAATGTTTGTGAAAAAAGTGCCAAATTGTAAAATCTGAAGACAAGAGCTATTGTTACAACTGCAGAAGACTACCAAAAGAGAAACAAATGTTTGAAATTGACTAACTACTAAGACATACTACTTAAAAGTAAGTGTAGCACATGTGGTATGGAAGGATAGTAACATTTCTAAATATTGCTTCAAAACAAACTTTTTGTGTATTTTTAAGATTGGGACATTAACAAATGAATCAACAGATGAAAAAACACACACAAAACCAGAACTTACAATGACACCAAAGAGCAAAACAACAAACATATAGCTGTAAAATCTTTTATCTCACCAGTGCTTGTCAGCTGTCAGGCTTTGCCTTTAGTTTTATTTTATTTTTTGGTTGGTGTTTTTCTTTTCTGCTGTATTTTGTCCTTTGTATATTTATCTCGTCTGGTACCCTGTTTAGCCTCCTTGCTTTATTAATTACCCACACCTGTTCCTCATTTGTGTTTCCCTCTATTTTAGCTTGGCTGTGCCAGCTTTCTTTGTGGCGATGTAATTATTTGTTACCGCGGTTCTCTAGCTGTGCTTGGTGCTTAACCTTTTCATTATATTTGTAGGAACGTGGCAACCCGTGAGCCGGTTTGGATTATTTTTTCTCCCTCACGGCTCTTTTTTGGTTCTGTTCCCGTTTACCTTTTGCCGGATTTAGTGGATTTCTTGGTTTTTCTCAGAGACCTCAGCCAGCTGTGTACCTGTGTGTTGGTTAGGAGTTCCCTGCCTATCTTTTGTAGCTGTTGTGGAGCCCTGTCTAATAAACTGTGTTGACCTTACCTGCATCTGAGTCCTTTTGTGCAACCGTGACAGTACATCGCCACCAAAGATGGACCCTTCAGGAGAGGTTCATGTTTGCCAAGCCGTTGCAAGCCAGGGAGTGCTTTTAGAAGGTCAGCAGCAGGATGTAGCAGAGATTCATCTTGGCATCTCTACTCTCTCCCAACAACTCGCTGCTATCGCTCAGCACCTGGACCAGACCCAGGCTATACAAGCGGCAGCTTCTGCAAGTGCAGCACCGGTCGAGATGGACGCAGTCTCTTTCTGTCGACCTGAGCCTCGTCTCAATCCTCCAGTTACCTACGCCGGTGAGCCCACTTCCTATCGCTCATTTCTCTCACAATGTTCTCTGACCTTCTCCCTACAGCCCTCCTGCTTTTCAACCGAGCAGTCGAAGGTAGCATTCGTGGTAATTCAGCTGAAGGGAGTCGTCAGTGAATGGGGTACGGCGCTCTGGGACAATAATCATGCCTGCTGCGGTTCTTTTGAGTTGATCTCCCAGTAGCTTAGGAAGGTATTTGTTCGGTCTGCACTTAACCGTGAGGCAGCTCTGTTGTTGTCCCTCTTTCAACAAGGTTGCAGGACAGTTTCTGAGTACTCCATTGAGTTTCGCACTTAGGCTTTGTCTTGTGGCTGGAACGACAAGGCTCTCTGGGAATGGTTCTTACATGGATTAGCGTATCGTGTGCTGGATGAGACTTATTCGCTGGAGCTTCTTCTGACGCTTGACGGGCTGATACAGCTCGCCCTCCAGGTCTACTTTCTTCTGGGACTCCGTTCTCAGTGACGCTGGAGGGGATCTTTGGATGGGGAGTCCTCTGGCGCATTCTGTGATGTTGTCCAACCACCTTCTGTTGCTCCGCCCCTGGATGAGCCCATGAAGATCAGCCGCGCCCAGCTCTCCAACTACAAACGTCATCTACGCCGGGCTAACAACTTGTGCCTCTATTGTGGTAACCCTGGACATTTGGTGCCGGGTTTCCACGTATTTTGGATCGCCCTGGCAGCTCGTCTTCCCGTAGGGTAGGTGCGGAGGGTGATTTTATTGACATTGAGCTGGCCAAGAGGTGGAGGATTCCTGTAGTTCCATTCACTCAATCCATCGCGGCTGAGATGCTCTGCGGCACGCCTCTCACCGACATTTCTTACACCACTGAACCTGTTTTGCTCCCCATTTCTGGTAATCACACTGAGATGTGTCAGTTTCTCCTGATTCAGTCTCCCTCCGCTCCTATTGTGTTGGGTGATGCCTGGCTTTCTAAGCAAAACCCCCCATATTGACTGGAGGAAGAATGTTGTTTGTGAATTGAGTTTTTTTTTTTGTGCCTCTAATTGTTTGAATACTGCTCTCCTTTGATCTCTTCCCCTCTGTTTCAGGAGAAGCCTGTAGACCTTACGCAGGTACCTAGAGTCTATCATGATCTGAGAGCGGTTTTTAGTAAGTCTTGAGCGACATCCCTACATCCGCACCGCCCGTACGACTGTGCGATCGACCTTTTACCCGGCACTTCTTTATTTTACATCGAAACCTGTTTCAATCAATAAAGCAAATTGTACTTGGAAACTATAACGTAATGTCATCTCTTTATCGGACTACAAAACAAATGATTTCTAATTGACCTATGTTCTGTTAACAATTTAATTCTGTTTCTGTATTCCTGAGGTTCCTTGAGACTCTTGGGTTGTTTGCTCTGGTTCAGTGATCTCTGTCATGTCTGCTACCTTGGAATGTTGCAGTTTGTGAGTTTCTCTACCTTGTTTCTTATTACTTGCAGCACTTCGTAATCTTTAAAGTTGAAGCCGCTGTATGTTTTTTGCGTCTCAAAGCCTTTGTTAGGTGAGGGTTAGGGTTACTGTATTACTTGTATTGCCATTCGTGGTGTATGTTTGGGAAAACAAATGTAGTGTGCTTGTTTAGAAGAGTTGTCTCAGTGCAGCACATCTACCTGCTGGAGTCCACAATTTTGTCACTATAAATTGCTTTCTTTAAATTGCTTTCCATTTGTTCACAGCAGTTAATCGATCAATTCAACTTTTGGCTGTTAGTGTTTGTTTTTCTTCTCTCTCTGCTTTAAAGCTGTTCAATCTTACTCTTGGAATTTTATATCCAACTGTAGAGTTTCGACCCAACCGTTATTACTGTAAGAGTGTGGTTGGCAGCTTCAGATGTGTTTACAGTTCATATGTGTAATGTGGTTTTAGCTAAACTCTTTAGGAAGGTAAATGTTATGGTTGAGGGAAAATTACACTTTGTTCTCTGAACTGCGTATGCTTTACATTTTCTACTTCAGATCTATGGACTTTTTCATGATTTAGTGAGCAGTCCTTTTCAAGCTCGTTTTCAGAAATTTCCAGATTGTCTGTGTGTTTGAGGAACTGACCAAATACATTCAAAGGTGTTTTATTTGTTCAAGACTTTAAATGTGGTAGGTCACATACATTGACTTAAGCCAATGTTTTTCACCATTTAATAAAATGAATGAGTTAAATGCAATTCAATAGAATTTATGTAGTTCTGTCATTCCAGAGCAGCTCATCATATGGCATGGTTCAGTATCCGACTTCTCCAGAAAGCATTTATGTGGTGTGTTCAGTCCAGTTCTTAGAGTGTACGTGATGAACACATAGCAGATCTATCTTCATAAATATTTAGGCTTATTATGTACTCTGTGATAATCTGCCCGTTGTATTACGATTTTATCCTTGATTAACCAACTTCGTCAAATATATAACTACTTGTATATGACTGACTGGTGTCTTGATGCTGTTTGTTCTGGAGAAGCATTTAGTCTCTGTTAACAGTAGCTATATTGGGTGCTTGGTCAGTTGACTCTTGTAGTTTGATGTGATGGTATTTTGTTGCTTCCATTGAGCATTTTATTTCTTTTTATTATTGTGTTGTCATGATTTTAATGTGCGTTGCAGTAGATTTGTAAGACTGGCAGTTGATTTGAACTGTTGTTTTGAAAATTGTCTCTAGCTTATTTTTCCTTCACTACTAACACATCCTTGCCTCTGTAGAACTTTAAACCCATCTGAAGCAATAAACCAAGCTTTCAGTTTAGATGACAATTACATTAGATGGGTAAGTTTGTGATTTCTACAATAATGGCTCTTCATGTACATAAGCCATTCTTTTTGTTACAAGTACCATTTTGAGGGTTGATTGTAGGAATTATAAATTTATGTCCTCAACTTGTTCACTGGACAAAATGCTTCCACATGCAACATGAATCACAGTCATTTGTTTGCTCAATGGGAGCAATAACCTTGTGAATACTTTACTTGTCTAAAGTCCTGCATGTGTATGGCCTGTATTGTTTAACTTATTGCAAGGTCGGATTATTAAGTGATTGGAGATTCACTTGAATCAAACACAATCAAAACAAAACAGTTTAATGGACCGTTGTTTTGCAGAAGTGTTTGCCAAATATGTGAATGTACAGTGAAACATTTTTTATGCAAATAAGTGCATATAAAGTTGCTAGTGTTTCCCCACTGCTTATTGTGCTTATTGTTTTCCTTTTTACCCAAAGAGCTGCAGGTGCCTTGATTGCACAGGAAGAACTGTCTGTTTTCTCAAGGTCATATGTGTTTTCAATCACAAATGTTTAGTGGCATTCGCTTCATGGCTTCAAAAACATGCATTTAAAAAGCTACTGAATGGGAAGATGTCTTTAGGTTTGTTTTAACTCTGAAAATGTTGTTTATAGAACATAAAACCTACACTTCTCTGGAATTGTATTTCTTTTCAGGGTTTGTTTTTGTTTGCTAGAGAAAATCCAATCCCAAACCACACTCCAGTAACACTTTAAAATGTATAGACAAGAATTGATGATTTTCAGATTTCCTCTATATCCCTCCATAACGCATTGAGCTCTACTGTGTGTCTGTAACAACTTGCTGACATTGGCACAATCTCTAAAGCATTTACTGCAGTGTTAAGTTGTGGTTCTTCATCAGGAGTTTGTCTGGAAGGCTTTTCTATCATGTTACCTTCATTATTAATCCATCCCAAACAAAAGTCTTGTCCCATTTGTTTTGTTGATGATATTTCGAAGACTAACTTTGTGTTTGTCCTGTCTAAGTGGCACTTCTATCCCTGTTTAACTGCAGAATGAATCGATTTTTGGGTTGTTGTGCTTTTGCACTGGTGCAAAAGTTATGAAGCACAAGCGGGTTTTTTTTTCAGTTGATTCGGTGCTAGTTATGGAATTTAATCTTTAAAATGCATTTTTCTTTTATTTAAATCAAGTTGAAGCGGAGCTAGATAAATTTAAGTATTTGCATTGTGGGTAGAGTAAAGTGGTTTTTGCATCTCATGGTAGTGTAATTGTTGGCCATTTTTGTCTATTTAAATGTCAGTTAGTTTTATGAAGCAAGGGTCTCTAACTTTCACTTAATATTGTGTGAAAGTGTACCAACTTGAAAATATGTGCTATATTAATTTTCGAGTGCTGAATCTGGAATTAACAATGGGCGTATTTGTATCTTGTTAAAGTCAGATTTACTTTTTGTTTCAATCCGTAATCTTTTTTGTTTGTGGTACAAATATTAACCAAAACCTTTTTGAATTGCTAAAAACAAATTAAAATTAAAGTTTTTATAAATCAAGATGAATATTTGCATTGATTTACCAGTGAATTTCTGTTCTTGTCCTTGTTTTTTACCTTCATCCTAGTTTACATTTTTAATATATCCTATGGTGTATTTTGAATTTGTGTTGCATATCATTGTATTCTGTTGTATTTTTTTCCATTGTTTTATTACATTCTTGTTTAACATCCTTGTTCTTATGTGGATATTAAACTATATTCTTGAAGTTTCTTATTTTTATTTGCAAAAGTTTAGGTCTGTTGACATTTTTCAGACTTTGTTAGGATGTATATTGTTGATCCTCTTGTATGTGATGTTCTTTTGCGGTTGAACTTTTTACACGCTAGGTATATACACATTTTATTTTCTTTTATTTAGCATATTTGTTTTTTTATGTTTTACATACATTTTATGTAGTTTAAAGTCACTATGTGCTTGAGTGGGATTTTGTTCATGGCTTAATTTGTTAAATAAGGTAAATTTACTAACTGCATTTTGAGGCTTTACAGGTGTCTGGTGAAATTAAATTATCAACATTTTGTTTCACTTGATAAATGTTCTTTTGAATTCCCAATCTGATCTTTAATATGTCTTGGTTTTCACACTGAGTGTATAGGACTCATGTCATTCTTGTTCATGCTGCAGTGTAGAAGTAAAAAAACTGAGCGTTGTTACATTTAAGGTATTTTTTACCCATTTTAAGATGTGAGTTGAGAATAGCAGTAATTCACAAACGATCAGTTTAAATAAGTTTAAATCCAGTTACCCCTCAATTTTAAAACTCACCTTATGAAACTCCCTTGGCCTTAAAAGTGTGAAATGTTTTCATGTAGCTCAGTGGTAAGCGCATTGTAGGTTGTGGGTTTGATCCCAGGGAATTGCAAATACCTTTTGTAAAATGTATAGGATAAAGCAATGGAAGTCGTTTTGGATAAAAACGTCTGCCAAATGCCTTAATGTAAAAAGATGCAATAATCAGTGCTCCCTATAGACATGTACAGCATAATTGAAGATTATTTGTATTTCTTTGAACCTTGGACTTTTTTCCCCATGCAAGAAACTTGAGCAAAGCCACAAGATTGTAATTGATTGTTCCAACAGTGTCTAAGTTCTTTCTTACATTTATTGCCCCAGGTTGTGAGAACCCCTTATTTCTAAACAAAACAAACAGTCAAACTTACCCATCTCAAACTTATTTTTTGCTGTTTTCCATGAACCTGCCCCTTTTATTCTCATGCCCTCAATAATGTCTTGAACCATTTACAGTTACTTGGCCATATCTTTAAATAAGCATTAGGTCTGACAAAAAAAATGTTTCGACACTCTGTAATGTAATTTTGTATTTGAATGTAGTTTCCTGCCATTTCTGTTTTGAAGAGTGGTGCAAATCTTTTTTAGCATGTTGCATTTCCTTTCCTAGGGGGAAACTGATGGTTGACATTTAATGCATCTGCCAGTGATGGCTTTTGACCCAAATGACCTGGATACCTAGCGGTGTTAATGAAAGGCTGTTTGCAATTACAGAAGGACTACTTTGTCTAGTGACTGTTTTACATCTGTATCTCGTTTTATACTTCAAAAAATGTTGGTACTTGGTCTGTACCTCATTTTATATCATGTTCTCATTTATATGGTTCACTTGTGGTCTTTGATATTTTGTTTCTTATCCTTCGTCAAAACAGGCCAAGCGGTTTTACATGTAACTTTGTTTCTGCCAGGTTTTTTGGGGGCATGTGGTTTACATTTGAATTAGCTCTGGACTTATCTGTAATACGACTGGTCTGTGATAAATCGCACTGTAGAACAATACATACAAAGCTTCAAGATTTTTTTGTTTGTAAAATAACTAGTACTACACCAATGATATTACTTAGTTTTGTGTGTGTTTGAGTTCAGCAGTTCAACCAAACCCTATGGTCCCCATTTGGTCTTTATTTCCCTTCAGCTGTACCAAAGAATAATTTGTTTACTTCTACGCAGCTTTTGTTGAAGTGAGTTTGCCATCCCACTTAAATGCAATTGGTTTTAAATTTGAATGTTACTCCAACGTCTAAACGGTCTTAATAAAAGACAATTGTAATTCTGTTGATAATATTTTTTTTTTTTTATTCAGGTTACATTCGGCTTTACTCCCCGTGTGGTTTGCAATCTTACATTCCTTTCATTCAGTTTTACACAATGTATATTACATTTTTTAGGGATTATTTTCAACGGGTGTATGTTATCACTAAATAACATTTTATCATCTGCATGTTTGAAGTGTTTTACATTCACTTGATTTGAAACTTTTTGGTGTGCAGAATATTTATGTGGGAAAGTGTCTGCGCCATTATAAGATTTAATTAAACTTGGTTCCTAAATTAATTTAAATTGCCTTGAATTTGTATGTAAACCTTTAGATGCTGAATCACTGCATGTATTGAATGTTATTCAAGTAATTAATTCTTATATTGAATTTATTGCTTGATATTGAATACACTTTTGTTTTTGTTTTCATTGTTTTTGGTGTACAGATGTGAATTTAAAAGAAATGTTACAAGTTGTGCTCATTTTCTGTAAAATTGCTCGTAGAAGCTTGCTTTTATGTAGCCATCTGTACGGACTCTACCTGAAAACCCTCAATACCTTTCGGTGTTAACGAAAGGCTTCGACGAAGAGTCTGTCCAATTAAATGGTAATTAAACTCTGAACTGCTCTGAACACTAAGATCATACTAAATTACAAATTAAAATAAATATTGTAGGAGTTTCAGTGTTTGCAGAGGGAATCTTTGTGTAATTGATGGTCATTTACGTTTTCTGCAATCTTATCAATGTAGTTTTCTTTAGCAAGACAATGAAGGCAACTGAAGATATTTGTATTTCCTTATTGAGGATATTCTTCCATGCACATTGCTTTTATTGTCTTTCATTTCACTCTGCCAGGAATATTGTACTAGAGCATCAATGTCTTTCTCTCTTGATTTCTCTTCTGTAAATTCCTTGCTAGAGTTCTTTACATACCTTGCCCCAAGTTGTAAGAGGTTCCAACTCTTAAATCAAACTAATCCTGAACACTTTCCCTCTTACTTCACCTCACACTTATTATATTGCTGAGTTTCTACCAACATGCTTAATTCATTCGTAGGCCCTAAATATTATCTTGCCCTTTGTAATAAGAATTTTTCATTGACCCAAATGCATCAAAATTTCCCAGAATATGTTGTGTATTTGGATTATAGCCATGTAATTTAAATGTGAAATGTAGTTTCTTGAAGTGTTATGTTTGCTGCTGTTTTAAAGAGTTGAAAAGTGGTGTAAACATTTTTATTGATCATTGCTTTTATTTCATATGTTTTGTCTTCGGTATTGCTGGAAGAAGCTTTATGCAACTGCCAGTGAAGGCTCTTGATCCAAATAGTCTGGATACCTTGCGGTGTTAACGAAGGCCTATTTGGTGAAAGCAGCTAAAGGTACTTTTTTTTTGAAATATTGGTAGCCCATTTATAATTAGAGACCCGTTACTTGTTTTATACCATATTTTTCATTAGGTGTTTGACAAATTGTTTCTTTTGTTGCTTAATTGTTTCTTATCTGTTGCACACTGCATTTGTGGTTTTGATTTACATGTTATGACGGGTCTAAAGAAATTGTGTTGTTAAACAAAACATGTTTTTTTGATGTTGAAGGTTTTCATTAAATGAAAGTAATTTTAGGCATGTGATATTCTTACTTGCATGATATTCAATGTTGTTTGTTTTGAAGAAAAAAAAATTGGGTATACAGTTTTGGTCAAAACAGGGTTTTATGACTAAGTTGGGGAGGCCCCTCGTTCCTTGGTGTTAGGGTTGGTGCATAAGTTGGGGAGGCCCCTCGTTCCTTGGTGTTAGGGTTGGTGCATAAGTTGGGGAGGCCCCTCGTTCCTTGGTGTTAGGGTTGGTGCATAAGTTGGGGAGGCCCCTCGTTCCTTGGTGTTAGGGTTGGTGCATAAGTTGGGGAGGCCCCTCGTTCCTTGGTGTTAGGGTTGGTGCATAAGTTGGGGAGGCCCCTCGTTCCTTGGTGTTAGGGTTGGTGCATAAGTTGGGGAGGCCCCTCGTTCCTTGGTGTTAGGGTTGGTGCATAAGTTGGGGAGGCCCCTCGTTCCTTGGTGTTAGGGTTGGTGCATAAGTTGGGGAGGCCCCTCGTTCCTTGGTGTTAGGGTTGGTGCATAAGTTGGGGAGGCCCCTCGTTCCTTGGTGTTAGGGTTGGTGCATAAGTTGGGGAGGCCCCTCGTTCCTTGGTGTTAGGGTTGGTGCATAAGTTGGGGAGGCCCCTCGTTCCTTGGTGTTAGGGTTGGTGCATAAGTTGGGGAGGCCCCTCGTTCCTTGGTGTTAGGGTTGGTGCATAAGTTGGGGAGGCCCCTCGTTCCTTGGTGTTAGGGTTGGTGCATAAGTTGGGGAGGCCCCTCGTTCCTTGGTGTTAGGGTTGGTGCATAAGTTGGGGAGGCCCCTCGTTCCTTGGTGTTAGGGTTGGTGCATAAGTTGGGGAGGCCCCTCGTTCCTTGGTGTTAGGGTTGGTGCATAAGTTGGGGAGGCCCCTCGTTCCTTGGTGTTAGGGTTGGTGCATAAGTTGGGGAGGCCCCTCGTTCCTTGGTGTTAGGGTTGGTGCATAAGTTGGGGAGGCCCCTCGTTCCTTGGTGTTAGGGTTGGTGCATAAGTTGGGGAGGCCCCTCGTTCCTTGGTGTTAGGGTTGGTGCATAAGTTGGGGAGGCCCCTCGTTCCTTGGTGTTAGGGTTGGTGCATAAGTTGGGGAGGCCCCTCGTTCCTTGGTGTTAGGGTTGGTGCATAAGTTGGGGAGGCCCCTCGTTCCTTGGTGTTAGGGTTGGTGCATAAGTTGGGGAGGCCCCTCGTTCCTTGGTGTTAGGGTTGGTGCATAAGTTGGGGAGGCCCCTCGTTCCTTGGTGTT
>NC_079560.1:0-102500 GCF_015846415.1 Triplophysa dalaica
TAAACCCTAACCCTAACCCTAACCCTAACCCTAACCTAACCCTAACCCTAACCCTAACCCTAACCCTAACCCTAACCCTAACCCTAACCCTAACCCTAACCCTAACCCTAACCCTAACCCTAACCCTAACCCTAACCCTAACCCTAACCCTAACCCTAACCCTAACCCTAACCCTAACCTAACCCTAACCCTAACCCTAACCCTAACCCTAACCCTAACCCTAACCCTAACCCTAACCCTAACCCTAACCCTAACCCTAACCCTAACCCTAACCCTAACCTAACCCTAACCCTAACCCTAACCCTAACCCTAACCCTAACCCTAACCCTAACCCTAACCCTAACCCTAACCCTAACCCTAACCCTAACCCTAACCCTAACCCTAACCCTAACCCTAACCCTAACCCTAACCCTAACCCTAACCCTAACCCTAACCCTAACCCTAACCCTAACCCTAACCCTAACCCTAACCCTAACCCTAACCCTAACCCTAACCCTAACCCTAACCCTAACCCTAACCCTAACCCTAACCCTAACCCTAACCCTAACCCTAACCCTAACCCTAACCCTAACCCTAACCCTAACCCTAACCCTAACCCTAACCCTAACCCTAACCCTAACCCTAACCCTAACCCTAACCCTAACCCTAACCCTAACCCTAACCCTAACCCTAACCCTAACCCTAACCCTAACCCTAACCCTAACCCTAACCCTAACCCTAACCCTAACCCTAACCCTAACCCTAACCCTAACCCTAACCCTAACCCTAACCCTAACCCTAACCCTAACCCTAACCCTAACCCTAACCCTAACCCTAACCCTAACCCTAACCCTAACCCTAACCCTAACCCTAACCCTAACCCTAACCCTAACCCTAACCCTAACCTAACCCTAACCCTAACCCTAACCCTAACCCTAACCCTAACCCTAACCCTAACCCTAACCCTAACCCTAACCCTAACCCTAACCCTAACCCTAACCCTAACCCTAACCCTAACCCTAACCCTAACCCTAACCCTAACCCTAACCCTAACCCTAACCCTAACCCTAACCCTAACCCTAACCCTAACCTAACCCTAACCCTAACCCTAACCCTAACCCTAACCCTAACCCTAACCCTAACCCTAACCCTAACCCTAACCCTAACCCTAACCCTAACCCTAACCCTAACCCTAACCCTAACCCTAACCCTAACCCTAACCCTAACCCTAACCCTAACCCTAACCCTAACCCTAACCCTAACCCTAACCCTAACCCTAACCCTAACCCTAACCCTAACCCTAACCTAACCCTAACCCTAACCCTAACCCTAACCCTAACCCTAACCCTAACCCTAACCCTAACCCTAACCCTAACCCTAACCCTAACCCTAACCTAACCCTAACCCTAACCCTAACCCTAACCCTAACCCTAACCCTAACCCTAACCCTAACCCTAACCCTAACCCTAACCCTAACCCTAACCCTAACCCTAACCCTAACCCTAACCCTAACCCTAACCCTAACCCTAACCCTAACCCTAACCCTAACCCTAACCCTAACCCTAACCCTAACCCTAACCCTAACCCTAACCCTAACCCTAACCCTAACCCTAACCCTAACCCTAACCCTAACCCTAACCCTAACCCTAACCCTAACCCTAACCCTAACCCTAACCCTAACCCTAACCCTAACCCTAACCCTAACCCTAACCCTAACCCTAACCCTAACCCTAACCCTAACCCTAACCCTAACCCTAACCCTAACCCTAACCCTAACCCTAACCCTAACCCTAACCCTAACCCTAACCCTAACCCTAACCCTAACCCTAACCCTAACCCTAACCCTAACCCTAACCCTAACCCTAACCCTAACCCTAACCCTAACCCTAACCCTAACCCTAACCCTAACCCTAACCCTAACCCTAACCCTAACCCTAACCCTAACCCTAACCCTAACCCTAACCCTAACCCTAACCCTAACCCTAACCCTAACCCTAACCCTAACCCTAACCCTAACCCTAACCCTAACCCTAACCCTAACCCTAACCCTAACCCTAACCCTAACCCTAACCCTAACCCTAACCCTAACCCTAACCCTAACCCTAACCCTAACCCTAACCCTAACCCTAACCCTAACCCTAACCCTAACCCTAACCCTAACCCTAACCCTAACCCTAACCCTAACCCTAACCTAACCCTAACCCTAACCCTAACCCTAACCCTAACCCTAACCCTAACCCTAACCCTAACCCTAACCCTAACCCTAACCCTAACCCTAACCCTAACCCTAACCCTAACCCTAACCCTAACCCTAACCCTAACCCTAACCCTAACCCTAACCCTAACCCTAACCTAACCCTAACCCTAACCCTAACCCTAACCCTAACCCTAACCCTAACCCTAACCCTAACCCTAACCCTAACCTAACCCTAACCCTAACCCTAACCCTAACCCTAACCCTAACCCTAACCCTAACCCTAACCCTAACCCTAACCCTAACCCTAACCCTAACCCTAACCCTAACCCTAACCCTAACCCTAACCCTAACCCTAACCCTAACCCTAACCCTAACCCTAACCCTAACCCTAACCCTAACCCTAACCCTAACCTAACCCTAACCCTAACCCTAACCCTAACCCTAACCCTAACCCTAACCCTAACCCTAACCTAACCCTAACCCTAACCCTAACCCTAACCCTAACCCTAACCCTAACCCTAACCCTAACCCTAACCCTAACCCTAACCCTAACCCTAACCTAACCCTAACCCTAACCCTAACCCTAACCCTAACCCTAACCCTAACCCTAACCCTAACCCTAACCCTAACCCTAACCCTAACCCTAACCCTAACCCTAACCCTAACCCTAACCCTAACCCTAACCCTAACCCTAACCCTAACCCTAACCCTAACCCTAACCCTAACCCTAACCCTAACCCTAACCCTAACCCTAACCCTAACCCTAACCCTAACCCTAACCCTAACCCTAACCCTAACCCTAACCCTAACCCTAACCCTAACCCTAACCCTAACCCTAACCCTAACCCTAACCCTAACCCTAACCCTAACCTAACCCTAACCCTAACCCTAACCCTAACCCTAACCCTAACCCTAACCCTAACCCTAACCCTAACCCTAACCCTAACCCTAACCCTAACCCTAACCCTAACCCTAACCCTAACCCTAACCCTAACCCTAACCCTAACCCTAACCCTAACCCTAACCCTAACCCTAACCCTAACCCTAACCCTAACCCTAACCCTAACCCTAACCCTAACCCTAACCCTAACCCTAACCCTAACCCTAACCCTAACCCTAACCCTAACCCTAACCCTAACCCTAACCCTAACCCTAACCCTAACCCTAACCCTAACCTAACCCTAACCCTAACCCTAACCCTAACCCTAACCCTAACCCTAACCCTAACCCTAACCCTAACCCTAACCCTAACCCTAACCCTAACCCTAACCCTAACCCTAACCCTAACCCTAACCCTAACCCTAACCCTAACCCTAACCCTAACCCTAACCCTAACCCTAACCCTAACCCTAACCCTAACCCTAACCCTAACCCTAACCCTAACCCTAACCTAACCCTAACCCTAACCCTAACCCTAACCCTAACCCTAACCCTAACCCTAACCCTAACCCTAACCCTAACCCTAACCCTAACCCTAACCCTAACCCTAACCCTAACCCTAACCCTAACCCTAACCCTAACCCTAACCCTAACGCCAAGGAACGAGGGGCCTCCCCAACTTATGCACCAACCCTAACGCCAAGGAACGAGGGGCCTCCCCAACTTATGCACCAACCCTAACGCCAAGGAACGAGGGGCCTCCCCAACTTATGCACCAACCCTAACGCCAAGGAACGAGGGGCCTCCCCAACTTATGCACCAACCCTAACGCCAAGGAACGAGGGGCCTCCCCAACTTATGCACCAACCCTAACGCCAAGGAACGAGGGGCCTCCCCAACTTATGCACCAACCCTAACGCCAAGGAACGAGGGGCCTCCCCAACTTATGCACCAACCCTAACGCCAAGGAACGAGGGGCCTCCCCAACTTATGCACCAACCCTAACGCCAAGGAACGAGGGGCCTCCCCAACTTATGCACCAACCCTAACGCCAAGGAACGAGGGGCCTCCCCAACTTATGCACCAACCCTAACGCCAAGGAACGAGGGGCCTCCCCAACTTATGCACCAACCCTAACGCCAAGGAACGAGGGGCCTCCCCAACTTATGCACCAACCCTAACGCCAAGGAACGAGGGGCCTCCCCAACTTATGCACCAACCCTAACGCCAAGGAACGAGGGGCCTCCCCAACTTATGCACCAACCCTAACGCCAAGGAACGAGGGGCCTCCCCAACTTATGCACCAACCCTAACGCCAAGGAACGAGGGGCCTCCCCAACTTATGCACCAACCCTAACGCCAAGGAACGAGGGGCCTCCCCAACTTATGCACCAACCCTAACGCCAAGGAACGAGGGGCCTCCCCAACTTATGCACCAACCCTAACGCCAAGGAACGAGGGGCCTCCCCAACTTATGCACCAACCCTAACGCCAAGGAACGAGGGGCCTCCCCAACTTATGCACCAACCCTAACGCCAAGGAACGAGGGGCCTCCCCAACTTATGCACCAACCCTAACGCCAAGGAACGAGGGGCCTCCCCAACTTATGCACCAACCCTAACGCCAAGGAACGAGGGGCCTCCCCAACTTATGCACCAACCCTAACGCCAAGGAACGAGGGGCCTCCCCAACTTATGCACCAACCCTAACGCCAAGGAACGAGGGGCCTCCCCAACTTATGCACCAACCCTAACGCCAAGGAACGAGGGGCCTCCCCAACTTATGCACCAACCCTAACGCCAAGGAACGAGGGGCCTCCCCAACTTATGCACCAACCCTAACGCCAAGGAACGAGGGGCCTCCCCAACTTATGCACCAACCCTAACGCCAAGGAACGAGGGGCCTCCCCAACTTATGCACCAACCCTAACGCCAAGGAACGAGGGGCCTCCCCAACTTATGCACCAACCCTAACGCCAAGGAACGAGGGGCCTCCCCAACTTATGCACCAACCCTAACGCCAAGGAACGAGGGGCCTCCCCAACTTATGCACCAACCCTAACGCCAAGGAACGAGGGGCCTCCCCAACTTATGCACCAACCCTAACGCCAAGGAACGAGGGGCCTCCCCAACTTATGCACCAACCCTAACGCCAAGGAACGAGGGGCCTCCCCAACTTATGCACCAACCCTAACGCCAAGGAACGAGGGGCCTCCCCAACTTATGCACCAACCCTAACGCCAAGGAACGAGGGGCCTCCCCAACTTATGCACCAACCCTAACGCCAAGGAACGAGGGGCCTCCCCAACTTATGCACCAACCCTAACGCCAAGGAACGAGGGGCCTCCCCAACTTATGCACCAACCCTAACGCCAAGGAACGAGGGGCCTCCCCAACTTATGCACCAACCCTAACGCCAAGGAACGAGGGGCCTCCCCAACTTATGCACCAACCCTAACGCCAAGGAACGAGGGGCCTCCCCAACTTATGCACCAACCCTAACGCCAAGGAACGAGGGGCCTCCCCAACTTATGCACCAACCCTAACGCCAAGGAACGAGGGGCCTCCCCAACTTATGCACCAACCCTAACGCCAAGGAACGAGGGGCCTCCCCAACTTATGCACCAACCCTAACGCCAAGGAACGAGGGGCCTCCCCAACTTATGCACCAACCCTAACGCCAAGGAACGAGGGGCCTCCCCAACTTATGCACCAACCCTAACGCCAAGGAACGAGGGGCCTCCCCAACTTATGCACCAACCCTAACGCCAAGGAACGAGGGGCCTCCCCAACTTATGCACCAACCCTAACGCCAAGGAACGAGGGGCCTCCCCAACTTATGCACCAACCCTAACGCCAAGGAACGAGGGGCCTCCCCAACTTATGCACCAACCCTAACGCCAAGGAACGAGGGGCCTCCCCAACTTATGCACCAACCCTAACGCCAAGGAACGAGGGGCCTCCCCAACTTATGCACCAACCCTAACGCCAAGGAACGAGGGGCCTCCCCAACTTATGCACCAACCCTAACGCCAAGGAACGAGGGGCCTCCCCAACTTATGCACCAACCCTAACGCCAAGGAACGAGGGGCCTCCCCAACTTATGCACCAACCCTAACGCCAAGGAACGAGGGGCCTCCCCAACTTATGCACCAACCCTAACGCCAAGGAACGAGGGGCCTCCCCAACTTATGCACCAACCCTAACGCCAAGGAACGAGGGGCCTCCCCAACTTATGCACCAACCCTAACGCCAAGGAACGAGGGGCCTCCCCAACTTATGCACCAACCCTAACGCCAAGGAACGAGGGGCCTCCCCAACTTATGCACCAACCCTAACGCCAAGGAACGAGGGGCCTCCCCAACTTATGCACCAACCCTAACGCCAAGGAACGAGGGGCCTCCCCAACTTATGCACCAACCCTAACGCCAAGGAACGAGGGGCCTCCCCAACTTATGCACCAACCCTAACGCCAAGGAACGAGGGGCCTCCCCAACTTATGCACCAACCCTAACGCCAAGGAACGAGGGGCCTCCCCAACTTATGCACCAACCCTAACGCCAAGGAACGAGGGGCCTCCCCAACTTATGCACCAACCCTAACGCCAAGGAACGAGGGGCCTCCCCAACTTATGCACCAACCCTAACGCCAAGGAACGAGGGGCCTCCCCAACTTATGCACCAACCCTAACGCCAAGGAACGAGGGGCCTCCCCAACTTATGCACCAACCCTAACGCCAAGGAACGAGGGGCCTCCCCAACTTATGCACCAACCCTAACGCCAAGGAACGAGGGGCCTCCCCAACTTATGCACCAACCCTAACGCCAAGGAACGAGGGGCCTCCCCAACTTATGCACCAACCCTAACGCCAAGGAACGAGGGGCCTCCCCAACTTATGCACCAACCCTAACGCCAAGGAACGAGGGGCCTCCCCAACTTATGCACCAACCCTAACGCCAAGGAACGAGGGGCCTCCCCAACTTATGCACCAACCCTAACGCCAAGGAACGAGGGGCCTCCCCAACTTATGCACCAACCCTAACGCCAAGGAACGAGGGGCCTCCACAACTTATGCACCAACCCTAACGCCAAGGAACGAGGGGCCTCCACAACTTATGCACCAACCCTAACGCCAAGGAACGAGGGGCCTCCACAACTTATGCACCAACCCTAACGCCAAGGAACGAGGGGCCTCCACAACTTATGCACCAACCCTAACGCCAAGGAACGAGGGGCCTCCACAACTTATGCACCAACCCTAACGCCAAGGAACGAGGGGCCTCCACAACTTATGCACCAACCCTAACGCCAAGGAACGAGGGGCCTCCACAACTTATGCACCAACCCTAACGCCAAGGAACGAGGGGCCTCCACAACTTATGCACCAACCCTAACGCCAAGGAACGAGGGGCCTCCACAACTTATGCACCAACCCTAACGCCAAGGAACGAGGGGCCTCCACAACTTATGCACCAACCCTAACGCCAAGGAACGAGGGGCCTCCACAACTTATGCACCAACCCTAACGCCAAGGAACGAGGGGCCTCCACAACTTATGCACCAACCCTAACGCCAAGGAACGAGGGGCCTCCACAACTTATGCACCAACCCTAACGCCAAGGAACGAGGGGCCTCCACAACTTATGCACCAACCCTAACGCCAAGGAACGAGGGGCCTCCACAACTTATGCACCAACCCTAACGCCAAGGAACGAGGGGCCTCCACAACTTATGCACCAACCCTAACGCCAAGGAACGAGGGGCCTCCACAACTTATGCACCAACCCTAACGCCAAGGAACGAGGGGCCTCCACAACTTATGCACCAACCCTAACGCCAAGGAACGAGGGGCCTCCACAACTTATGCACCAACCCTAACGCCAAGGAACGAGGGGCCTCCACAACTTATGCACCAACCCTAACGCCAAGGAACGAGGGGCCTCCACAACTTATGCACCAACCCTAACGCCAAGGAACGAGGGGCCTCCACAACTTATGCACCAACCCTAACGCCAAGGAACGAGGGGCCTCCACAACTTAGTCATAAAACCCTGTTTTGACCAAAACTGTATACAAAAAACTTTTTCTTCAAAACAAACAAGTGAATATCCTACAAGAATATAACATGCCTAAAATTACTTTAAACTAATGAAAACCTTCAACATCAAACAACATGCTTGTTTTGTTTAACAACAAGTCACTTTAGACCTGTCATAACATGTAAATCAAAACCACAAATGCAGTGTGCAAAAGATAAGAAACAATTAAGCAACAAAAGAAAAAAAATTATCAAACTCCAAATAAAATATGGTTTTAAACAAGTAACGGATCTCTATTTATAATTGGATACCAATATTTATATTATTTAAAAAAAGTACATCCCTAGCTGCTTTCACCAAATAGGCCTTCGTTAACACCGCAAGGTATCCAGACTATTTGGATCAAGAGCCTTCACTGGCAGTTGCATAAAGCTTCTTCCAGCAATACCCAAGACCAAACAAAAGAATGCAGGCAATGATCAATAAAAATGTTTACGCCACTCTTCAGCTCTTTAAAACAACAGCAAACATAACACTTCAAGAAAGTACATTTCACATTTAAATTACATGGCCATAATCCAAATATACAACCTATTCTGGGAAATTTAGATGCATTTGGGTCAATGAAAAATGCTTAGTAAACAGGGCAAAAATAAAATTTAGTGTCTACTAATGAATTAAGCAAATTGGTAGAAGCCCAGCAATATAATAAGTGTGAGGTGAATTAAGAGGGAAAGTGTTCAGGATTGGTTTGATTTAAGAGTTGGAACCTCTTACAACCTGGGGCACGGTATGTAAAGAACAAATCAAGAGAGAAAACGACATTGATGCTAGTACAATATCCCAGGCAGAGTGAAATGAAAGACAATAAGAGCAATGTGCATGGAAGAATACCCTCAATAAGGAAATAAAAATATCTTCCGTTGCCTTCATTGTCTTGCTAAAGAAAACTACATTGATAAGATTACAGAAAAAGTAATGACCATCAATTATTTTAATTTGTAATTTAGTATGATCTTAGTGTTCAGAGTTTAATCACCATTTAATTGGACAGACTCTTCGTCAAAAACCCTTTCGTTAACACCGCAAGGTATCCAGGGTTTTCAGGTAGAGTCCGTATAGATGGCTACATAAAAGCAAGCTTCTACGAGCAATTTTACAGAAAATGAGCACAACTTGTAACATTTCTTTTAAATTCACATCTGTACACCAAAAAAAACAAAAATGTATTTAACATCAGGCAAAAAATTCAAGAGAAATAATTACTTGAACATTCAATACATGCAGTGATTCAGCATCTAAAGGTTTACATACAAACTCAAGGCAATTTAAATTCATTTAGGAACCAAATTTAATTAAATCGTACAATGGCGCACACACTTCCCACATAAATATTATGCGTACCAAAAAGTAACAAATCAAGTGAATGTAAACCACTTCAAACATGCAGATGTTAAAATGTTATTTAGTGATAACATACACACGTTGAAAATAATCCCTAAACAATTTGATACACATTGTGTAAAACTGAAAAGGAATGTAAGATTTCAAACCACATGGGGAGTACAGAATGTAACCTGAATAAAGATAATGCAAAAAGAAAAGTATTGTCAAAATAATTACAATTGTGTTTTAAACAGACTGTTTTGAGGTTAGCGTAACATTCAAATTTAAAAACAATTGCATTCAAGTGGGCTGGCAAACTCACTTCATCAAAAGCTGCGTATAAGTACCCAAATCATTCTTTGGTACTGCTGAAGAAAAAAAAAGAACGAATGTCTGAAAGTGCATTTTGAAAAATAGGGTTTGGTTGAACTGCTGAACTCAAACACACACAAAAAGTTAATATCATTGGAGTAGCACTAGTAATTTTACAAACAAAATATCTTAATCACACTACATACTAAGCTTCATCACAGACCAGTCTAGTGTTATAGTTAAGTCCAGAGCTAATTAAAATGTAAACCATCTGCCCAAAAAAAAGCGCAACCTTTTAAAAAACCAGCAGAAACAAAGTTACAAGTAAAGCTACATAGTTCACAAATGAACCATGTAAATGAGAACATGGTACAAAATGAGGTACAGAACAAGCCACAACATTTCTCGAAGTATAAAACAAGATACATATGTATAAACGTCACTAGACAAAGTAGACCTTCTGTAATTGCAAACAGCCTTTCCTGAACACCGCTAGGTATCGAGGCCATTTGGGTCAAAAGCCATCACTGGCAGATGCATAAAGCTACAAGCATGGTTAGTAAATCAGAATCCTTGCATTGATGACAAAAAGTCATGGCAGAAACTGCTTATTTAATACACACAGTAAGAAGGGTTCAAAATATGGAGAGCTCTTCGGGGGAGAGAGAAATAAATGCACAAATGCAAACTGACAGAAATGTACATTAGAAAATGAAATCACTATTGCAAAATTTCAGAGACTGCAAAAAAAACCCACAGTTCTACAGGAGCGGTTGTCAAAGGGAGCCAGTAACCCCACCACCGCCTAAGCTTTGTAGAGGGACGAACAGGTGGAAATCGTTCGCTTTATTTTCCTAGCCAGACCCACTGGTCGGCCGTGGCAGGAAGAACAGGAGACTCGTCACTCACCAAATCTATAAAAACTCACAAATTACCTAACAGACCTTTAGAAACAACCCCACTTGCTTAGCAAACCTGTAGAAACCTCAAACTTGCAAAATCATCCCAAATTTTCACCTGACTTGTAGAAACATCTCTGCTTGCGCTTCTGACCTGTAGAAATTTTCAAAGACTATAGGAACAGCTCTATAACTTACCAGTTCCACTCGCCCGGCAGAAACACCTCCATACTCGCCCGGCAGAAACACCTCCATACTCGCCCGGCAGAAACACCTCCATACTCGCCCGGCAGAAACACCTCCATACTCGCCCGGCAGAAACACCTCCATACTCGCCCGGCAGAAACACCTCCATACTCGCCCGGCAGAAACACCTCCATACTCGCCCGGCAGAAACACCTCCATACTCGCCCGGCAGAAACACCTCCATACTCGCCCGGCAGAAACACCTCCATACTCGCCCGGCAGAAACACCTCCATACTCGCCCGGCAGAAACACCTCCATACTCGCCCGGCAGAAACACCTCCATACTCGCCCGGCAGAAACACCTCCATACTCGCCCGGCAGAAACACCTCCATACTCGCCCGGCAGAAACACCTCCATACTCGCCCGGCAGAAACACCTCCATACTCGCCCGGCAGAAACACCTCCATACTCGCCCGGCAGAAACACCTCCATACTCGCCCGGCAGAAACACCTCCATACTCGCCCGGCAGAAACACCTCCATACTCGCCCGGCAGAAACACCTCCATACTCGCCCGGCAGAAACACCTCCATACTCGCCCGGCAGAAACACCTCCATACTCGCCCGGCAGAAACACCTCCATACTCGCCCGGCAGAAACACCTCCATACTCGCCCGGCAGAAACACCTCCATACTCGCCCGGCAGAAACACCTCCATACTCGCCCGGCAGAAACACCTCCATACTCGCCCGGCAGAAACACCTCCATACTCGCCCGGCAGAAACACCTCTGCTCGCTCACCCGACCTGTAGAAACACCTCCATACTCGCCCGGCAGAAACACCTCCATACTCGCCCGGCAGAAACACCTCCACACTCGCTCACCCGACCTGCAGAAACACCTCCATACTCGCTCACCCGACCTGCAGAAACACCTCGGCTCGCTCACCCGACCTGCAGAAACACCTCGGCTCGCTCACCCGACCTGCAGAAACACCTCGGCTCGCTCACCCGACCTGTAGAAACACCTCGGCTCGCTCACCCGACCTGTAGAAACACCTCGGCTCGCTCACCCGACCTGTAGAAACATCTCCGCTCGCTCACCCAACCTGTAGAAATGTTGACACCCACTCACCAGACCTGTAGAAACATCACCGCTCTCTCACTAGACCTGTGGAAACCTTCCCACCCTCTTATCAGACCTGTAGAAACATCTCCGCTCGCTCACCAGACCTGTAGAACAATCTCCGCTCGCTCACCAGACCTGCAGAAATCTTGACACCCACTCACCAGACCTGTAGAAACATCACCGCTCACTCACTAGACCTGTGGAAACCTTCCCACCCTCTTATCAGACCTGTAGAAACATCTCCACTCGCTCACCAGACCTGTAGAAACATCTCAGCTCGCTCACCAGACCTGTAGAAACATCTCCACTCTAACCAGACCTGTAGAAACATCTCAGCTCGCTCACCCGACCTGTAGAAACATCTCCACTCGCTCACCAGACCTGTAGAAACATCTCCACTCGCTCACCAGACCTGTAGAAACATCTCCACTCTAACCAGACCTGTAGAAACATCTCCATTCGCTCATCAGACCTGTAGAAACATCTCCATTCGCTCATCAGACCTGTAGAAACATCTCCGCTCGCTCAACCTTCCCACCCACTTATCAGACCTGAAGAAGCATCTCTGCTCGCTCACCAGACCTGAAGAAACATCTCCACTCGCTCACCAGACCTGAAAAAACATCTCCGCTCGATCACCAGACCTGCAGAAATCTTGACACCCGCTCACCAGACTTGAAGAAACGTATCCGCTCGCTCACCTGACCTGCTGTAGCAGCACCCACATATCAGACCTGTAGAAACATCTCAGCTCACTCACCCGACCTGTAGAAACATCCCCACTCTCACCTGACCTGTAGAAACATCTCGACTCGTTCACCAGACCTGCAGGAACAGCTCCGTTAGCTCACCAGACCTGCAGAAATATGCTGACTCACTCACCAGACCTATAGAAACATCTCAGCTCGCTCACCCGACCTGTACAAACATCTCCACTCGCTCACCAGACCTGTAGAAACATCTCCACTCGCTCACCAGACCTGTAGAAACATCTCAGCTCGCTCACCAGACCTGTAGAAACATCTCCACTCTAACCAGACCTGTAGAAACATCTCAGCTCGCTCACCCGACCTGTAGAAACATCTCCACTCGCTCACCAGACCTGTAGAAACATCTCCACTCGCTCACCAGACCTGTAGAAACATCTCCATTCGCTCATCAGACCTGTAGAAACATCTCCGCTCGCTCAACTGACCTGTAGAAACATCCCCACTCTCACTAGACCTGTAGAAACATCTCCACTCTAACCAGACCTGTAGAAACATCTCCATTCGCTCATCAGACCTGTAGAAACATCTCCGCTCACTCAACTGACCTGTAGAAACATCCCCACTCTCACTAGACCTGTATAAACATCTCCACTCTAACCAGACCTGTAGAAACATCTCCACTCGCTCACCAGACCTGTAGAAACATCCCCACTCTCACCAGACCTGTAGAAACATCTCCACTCTAACCAGACCTGTAGAAACATCTCCATTCGCTCATCAGACCTGTAGAAACATCTCCGCTCGCTCAACTGACCTGTAGAAACATCCCCACTCTCACTAGATCAGTAAAACAAAAACCCACTCCCTGATAAGACCCACAAAAACATCGCCACTCACTCATAGACCTGCAGAAAATTGCCAATTTACAGAAACATTCAAATTAAAAAGCCTGTAGGAAAATCTCACTTACCAGACTTATGAAGACCTCACAAATACATACAGGACCTGTAAATACATCCCAACTCTCTCATCAGAACTGTAGATACACCCCAACTTGTTCACCAGACCTGCAAAAGGATCTCTGCTCACTCAATAGACCTGTAGAAAAATTTCACCTGTAAGAATATCCACATCACTCACTAGTCCTAGAAACACCCGCAGACCTATAGAAACAGAGTCGAGTGTCAAGCAATCACAAGTCAGAAGGAGCCACAAACATTAGCACTCCTCTCGACGACTAACCAAACTAGCAAACAAACGTTTCTTCTTCTTTTAATGGTGTTTTATGGCGGTTGGCAAACCAACTTTCGGTGCATTACCGCCACCAACTGGACTAGAGTGTGAAGCACTAATAAGCGTCTAGAAATTAACAACTTAAATAAACAATAAATGAGAGGAAAATAAAAACCTTTTATTTAAACATATTACTTTAAATTCTCCTGTCTACTCCTATAGCTTTAAAAATATTTCATAATAACACTATATATTTTATCTTGTTCTGCATGCATTTTCAATAGACTTTCCATATTAAATGATACAACACCCAATTTACTTACTTCCTTCATAAGTTATATTCTTTCCTTTACATATTTTATACATTTTATTAAAACATGTTCAATTGTTTCTGCCTGATCACAATAATTACATTTACCCGGCAAACGAACGTTTAAGTGATGAAGCACGTTTTAAAGCCCACGTTTTGCTCTCAATAACCAATCATTATCAGAAGCGTCCATTCAGCCAATGAGCTTTTAGAATCACTTCAGTGCGTCATCAGACCTGCTTGCTACAACGGGTGGATAGAAACTTTTAATTCAGCAGAAATATGGACATTATTGAAATAAACAGATTTGAAAACAAGTGAAAAGTAGATGTGTGTCACTGGTAAAGGATGTAATACAGGTAAGCGCGTGTAATAAGAGAAGCACCCGCGATGTTTGATAAGTTTGATGAAAAGCGTAAAACTCCCTCACTAACGCCTCTGGGTTAAAGCTGTTATAATGTTTGTGAGTTTTCACAGATGTTTAGTTTAAACCACCCTTTTTCTTAACACAGTCGTGTTTATGTAGCTCTTTGTCTGAAATTGCAGCATAAAGGTCGGTCAAAATTACACTCAAACATCAGATACACGAACTCACGATGTAGTGTCAGTAGGGTTTGTTAATCTAAACACAGTCACATTAAACATTACAAACGATACATTTAAACTTTTGACCTTTGAGGGTGGGGTTTAGTATTTTACAAAAGCCACGAGGTTAAAACTGCATAATTCTTAAGGGGAACAAAACCATGAAAAAATGAACTGGACATAATACAGCACAAGAAAATAATTGCCATCAACAACATTTTCACCAGGTGTATAGAGCCATTAAAGAAAAACACCAAATGTGGACAAAGAACTGAAAACTATTACCTTGGGTACAATTGTTCCAATAAAAGTTACTTTATAAAAACAAATTAAACTGTTTTGACATAACAGGAAAATACATTTAACAAATTGGTAATCGTAGCAAAAACTTTTTTGTGGGCTAACATCGATGAAGTATTTTCTATAAGTCATCTACCAATGAAAGATCTGGAAATCTGCTGTGTAAAAACATCTGGTGAACGTCTTTAAATTTGTTATATATAAAGTATTTCTGTGACAAGGACCAAACATAATTCCAACAAATTAAACAAAAGATTCGTTAAGGTTTCGAAGCACCGTGGAGCGTCTATCGAATCACTACTGTAGACAAGCATTATTAACTACAGTTCCCAGAATTCCTAGCGCGGACTAACCCGGAAATTCCGTCGGTTATTCCAGATTGAAAGTGCTGTTGTAGAAAATGAGGTAAAACAACCTAAAATGTATGTAGAATTTGATGTAATAATATGACGTTTTATTTGTTGTGATTGTGTGTATTTTAAAACGGTTTCATTTTTGCTGTGTTGATGATTCAGCTCGTGTTGTTTCTGTTGTTGTTGTTGATGTGAAGATCAACACATTTAGATAATCATAAAAAACGATTGAAGTATGTATTTCACTAAACGTCTTAAATCGCTGTTCGAGATTAATTTCTCTGTAATGTTATTCTCCAAAAATACAGCAACGTAATACATCTAACTTCTGTGTCGTTTAAGAATTTTTAATTTGTTGAAATGTCTCAAGTGTCACATATGATCCCACACATACCATTAAATTGCGAAGAAAGTGTTTTGTTCTCTTGTGTTTCTTTCTGTATGGTTTTTACAAATGTGAGCTAAAAGAGTGTGTGTGTGTGTGTGTGTGTGTGTGTGTGTGTGTGTGTGTGTGTGTCCATTCAAAAGAGCTGTTTCACCGAGATGATCAACAAAATGTAAATTCTGCATCCCTTACGAAAATTCCCCAGGATTTATTTATAGTGAAAGTTTAATAACCATGATGTACGCTGACTCTTGGTCTGTCGTCAATACTCTTCGCTGAAGTGTTTTTGTGTTGCATAGGTGTTGTCGTGTGTGAGCAAGACATGGTGCCGGAACATGGAAAGCAGCAGAAACGTTCTTCGGCCGACAGCGAGACGGACGGATCCTTTGTGTTTGAAGCACACGAGGCCTGGAGGGATTTCCACAGTTCCCTGCAACACTTCTATGAGAATGGTGAACTCTGTGACGTCACACTAAAGGTATTCAAGCACTTACATCAGGATTTCTCTGTGGACCCTGTTCACTGCACATTATCAAACACACTTGGTTTAATGATCCGATCAGTCTGAGTCATCTTCATGAACTGAAGGATCACTTATTACAATCAACTCTTCATATTTTCAAGTTTTCTTTCCTCAAGTGCATCTTGTGTTTTCATTGAAGGTCGGAAGCAGACTAATTCCATGTCACAAACTAGTTCTTGCCTGCGTTGTTCCATACTTCCGAGCCATGTTCCTCTCAGACATGGCCGAAGCCAAACAGGACCTGATCGAGATACGCGATTTTGATGCAGACGCCATCCAGGACCTGGTGCGCTTCGCGTACTCTTCGCGGCTGATGCTGACGGTGGATAACGTTCAGCCGTTGTTGTATGCGGCATGTATCCTGCAGGTGGAGCTGATCGCTCGGGCCTGTTGCGAGTACATGAAAGCTCATTTCCATCCCTCCAACTGTCTGGCCGTGCGAACGTTTGCAGAGAGTCACAACAGAGTGGATCTCATGGACATGGCCGACCGTTACGCCAGCGAACATTTCGGCGAGGTGGTGGAGTGTGAAGATTTCGTCAGCGTTTCACCGCAGCACCTGAAAACGCTGATGGCCTCCAGTGACCTTAACATTCATTCTGAAACTCAAGTGTACAACGCTGCGGTGAAGTGGCTGAAAGCCAATGTCAAGCATCACGAGCTCTGGCTGGATCAGATTCTTTCTCAGGTTAGAATTTTGCTTTGGCAAAGAGGGTGCTTCAGGGAATATGGTCACGCCTGTAGGTTGAATGATCACGCTAGATTGAACATCTTACATGCCGAACCTCCCGATTTTTAGAAACATGTTTGAGGATTTAGGTGCATCGCTTGAGGGCTTGGAATGCTGTACACAACCCGCTTGGGCCTCTGGTTTCCATATTCGCTGAAACGCCCTCTTAGTTTCGTGGAGTTCCAGTCAAGAGTAGCTTGTCCACTTGAGATGAAACCCGTTACAGGTTTGGTACAAACAATAACATCATACAGTACATCATATATACAGTAGAGCAGAGTTTTCAATTTGGCCTATTTCTTTGGATTTTTTGCTCCTACACAACCTTATGTGGACTAGTCTCGACTGCAACGGCGATTGCTAGCTTGTCTTTTGTCACACAGGTGCGTCTGCCGCTGCTGTCGGTAGATTTCCTCACGGCCACTGTGGCTAAAGAAGAAATGATCAAGACCAGTTTAAACTGCAGAGACCTCTTAGATGAAGCTCGCAATTACCACCTGCACCTTGGTATCAAAAGCGTTCCTGACTTTGAGTATTCGATACGCACAACACCCCGCAAACACACGGCAGGTGAGAAACGACCTGCTTCTTTTCCATCTGCTCACAGAGTCATCTTTAACAGAGACATCTTGCCTTTGATAGGTGTGTTATTCTGTGTCGGAGGACGGGGTGGTTCCGGTGACCCATTCCGCAGTATTGAGTGTTACTCCATCACTAAAAACAGCTGGTTCTTTGGCCCTGAAATGAACAGCAGACGCAGACATGTGGGGGTGATTTCAGTGGGAGGTAAGAACAACAAATAATAACATTCAACTCTGAAAAGTTACTTTGATGCATATGGCGGATGCTTTTTTCCAAATCGACTTACATTGCATTTGTTTCTGAGTATGTGCAATCCCTGGGATCCAACCCATGACCTTGACCTTGTTCTTTGGGTTTGGCATTGATCTTTTTGGTCTGAATTGTACAAAGGCTGGATAAGATGTGCCCTACCAGGAGAAATCTTAGGTTCACCTTCTCATTCTCTATTACTATTTTACTATAACTATTTTCCACCATTCATAAGAATAGACATAAAGTTAAAAAAAACATAAATGTTATTCAAAACGTGATTTTAAATAAATAAAAGCTGTTCAATGTTATCATCTTTAGTGAGTTTGCAGAAAAGTTCTCTTGTCATTTGGTGTCATTGACTTGAGGTCGCACCCTGAGATGCTTCTGAAACCCTTTTAAAGGAGTTCACATCTATTCTGAGGTCTTATTGAAAGAACGAAAGTGGATGATGGTTGACACATTTTGAGTTCAGTTGTGTTTCACCACAAGAAGGCTCAGCTCAGATGTTACCAACTGTACATTTACAGTCATTTTATGCATTACATCTTGTTTTGACTGAATATACACATGAATCAATCCACAGGGAAGGTTTACGCTGTTGGAGGTCATGACGGCAATGAACATCTTGGGAACATGGAGGTGTTTGATCCACACACAAACAAGTGGATGATGAAGGCATCTATGAATACTAAACGGTACAGTATCTCACAAATGTCCGACTGTGTGTCTGTCAGGATGGTTTTAATGTCGTCCTGTGGTTCACTTGTGCATTTGCTGAACGTTAAAGCAGTTAAAAGTTAAAGTTATTAAGAGCTACAATTGTTTACGTTGTTTCAGAAGGGGGATCGCTTTGGCTGCTCTGGGGGGTCCCATCTACGCTATCGGTGGTCTTGACGATAACTCGTGTTTCAATGATGTTGAACGTTATGACATCGAGTCAGATCGCTGGAGTGCCGTGGCCGCTATGAACACACCCAGAGGAGGCGTCGGTTCTGTGGCTCTCGGGGTATGACACACGCACAACAGTTACAGTAAAGAATGGGTATGACTTGATTTATTACACACAACTATACTCACACAATTACTAGCAATTGTAAGCATGGAAGAGAAAAATATCTGTCGCTCTATGGTGTCGATACTTCCAATCCATTATTGTCGGCAAGGTTCTTTGAGTAACATCGGCTCTTTAAGGGACATGTGTACGCAGTCGGTGGAAATGATGGGGTGGCATCACTGTCCAGTGTCGAGCGTTTTGACCCTCATCTGAACAAATGGACAGATGTGCGGGAAATGGGGCAACGGCGTGCTGGAAACGGCGTCAGTGAACTCAACGGTTGCCTCTATGTCGTTGGTAAACTTTTCGCTCGTACTTTATACCGTAGGTCACATGATGTGTTTGTAAAGCAGACTTGAGTAACGTGTGCATGTCTGTGAAGGTGGTTTTGATGATAATTCTCCATTGAGCTCAGTGGAGCGCTTCGATCCCAGGATGAACCGATGGCAGTATGTGTCAGAGCTGACCACACCGAGGGGGGGAGTCGGTGTTGCCACAGTGATGGGCCGGGTTTTTGCTGTGGGTGGGCACAATGGAAACATCTACCTGAATACGGTGGAGGCCTTTGAGCCACGAACAAACAGGTGAGAGATGAAGAAGGAACGTTTCATAGGAAGATCAGAAGCCATTTGAATCAGTTGGTAAAAGTTTTGTTTGTTTATGTGTGTTCTAGATGGGAGCTGGTGGGCTCTGTGTCTCACTGTCGGGCCGGCGCGGGCGTTGCGGTCTGTTCCACTCACATTAGTCAGATTCGAGACATCGGCCAGGGCTCCAGTAATGTGGCCGACTGCATGTAGCCACAATGTCACATCACACGGTTTAACTTAACAGTAAATACACAGCAAACACTGGACGTTCAAATATCTTGTGTTGTGTTTTAATTTCATCAATGGTACTGGAAGCTAACGTTCATTGTGATTTTATTGCTTTTGTGTTTGTATAGCTGCATAATGATGAGTGTGCTGAACTGCTTAATGCCTTTCACTTCTGTAAGATGACATTAGTTTAATAGACAGTGATTTCGGACTACTTGTGGAAATCTGTTTTGCATGTTGCAGTTGACATCAGATAAAAGCGCAAAGACTACTTTGTGACGATCACGTTGTGATCAAAGGTGTTTTTTGGCGTCTGTACAATCACAGAATCACACATTGAGAGATTCAAGCAGAGCATGTGCAGTTAGGGTAATGCAGTGGTGATCAATCCGGTTCCTGAAAAGTTTCTTTCCAAACACAATCTAACGGACCTGCCTGTGATTTTCAGTTCAAAAGTGAAACTATGATTGGCTGTTTCAGGTGGGTTTTATTCAGGTTGTGTCTATGATCTGCAAGAATTTAAAACTCCAGAAGCAAGACTGAAAACAAACGTTCTAGACTGGTATTTGTGTCAGTCAAATATGTGTGGGGGGGGAGAATCTCCTGCTTTTCACTGCCAAGCTAGATCTGCAAACTGAAATAGAAACTCAGACATGTGCTTTTATATGTCGCTTTTGTAACGGTGTTGTACATGTTTCTCTTTCATAGAATTTCCTTCAAACAATAAATATTTTTTCTTTTTTATAATGTATGATGTTTTCTTTGAGTGTGTTAATCTTATTTGAAACAGACTTTGAATTTTGCATAAAATAATTTGGTATCTTTATATTGTCATTCTGAGACAGAGTGGAAAAACATCTGAATATATGAATATTGAAATGTGTTTCTGCATTAAATGACGGTCAAAGATGGTACAAGGCAACAATAAATGTGACGGCATGCTGTTAATCTCAGAATGTTAGAGAGAGAGACAGAATCTGATATGTGCTCTTCTGAACTATGACAAATATTGGTTTCATACTCGTGTGAATTTCTTATAAAATTCATTCATACATTTGTACATGTATTGTTTTGCTTATGAGATTATTTATTTCAATCAGAATTTTTTTCATTGTCACATTTTAACAGTTAAATAAAGTAGCAAATCAAATATGTTTTCTTTTTTCCCTCGTGATACAAACATCATAGATCCTTTAAATGTATATGATACTTTCAGAACCGAAGTTTCATGACATCGTTAACTGTTAGACTGTGAATGTAATTATTTGACGTTAATTTATTTAGCAAATTATTTAACTGAATTGTGAAAAACCACTGACAGTGATAAATAATTGGAATTTTGTATATGCTTTTTTATTGTTTACTTGACCTTTGTCATTGTAAAAAAGGTTAAAGAGTGACAACGCAGATCTTATTTAAAAGATATGATCCTGAAATATGTGCTGCCATAATGAAATAACCTTTATTGGACTTTACATTTTAAAGGGATAGTTCACCCAGAAAAAAAAAGTAATTACCCACCCTCTTGTTATTTCAAACCTGTATGACTTTTCTTTGTTCTGCAGAACACAAAAGAAGATATTTTTGAAGAATGTTGATAACCGAACACCGGTGGCAGCCATTGACTGCTATTGTATGGACACAAAAGTTATGCAAGTGAAAGGGCTGCCATCCCTGTTCGGTCAACAACACTTTTCAAAATATCTTTTATCACAATATTTTATGTTCTACTGAAGAAAGAATCTCATACAGGTTTGACATGACAAGAGGGTGAGTAAATGATGACTGAATTTTTTATTTTTGGGTGAACCATCACTTTTAGTATGTTTGTGGTGTTAAACATTTTAATTGTAATTCTTATCTTTCTCAAGCCCAGCAGATAGCATCTGGAATCAAGAGAGAGGTTTTAAACTAAATAAATCATATCCAATATTTAAAAAATACTTCCTCAAGGTGGTCAAATTTCCTCAACTTAATTTTTATAGCGCTTTTTACAATTTTCATTGTTACATACTTATAAGTCATATTTATCTTGGTATTTTCAATCATATTTCCCAGCTGGTCTCCGTGAGCTAAACTCAATATGTTCTGGTGGTTTATAAGGGATTTAATGAACGGGAATTGGTCGTAATTTTAATCAACAATTACATAATGAAAGATTTTTGAAACAACAATTCATACTATTTTAACTGTGCACTTTTTTTCTATCAAATTAAAAGGCTGTTTGTTGATTTTCTTGGTATGTTTTTCTTATTGAAAAAACATACCAAGAAAATCAACATATTGATTTTTTCTTATATTTTTCTTCTTTTCTTATTGGCAGTGAATTCACTTATAAACACATGTAACTTTTTCACTGCTGAAAAGTTAGAAAAGTCAGTTATTCAATATGTTTGTGTAAAATATTTTAATGATGTGTTTTGCAGCATCAGGTGATTTGATGTTTTATTGTTGAATCTTTGGACTCTGATGGAGAAGAAAAGAAACTCAAGCGTAGGATGATGTTCAGATTTCTGGAGGACAGACGTTGTGTATGACAGCAGGAATGCGAGGAAACTAAAACCATTAAGGGACGATTAAGAAGCTGACAGTCTGAAGTACTCCAGGATTAGAGCTAAATTTTATATACATGAACACATACATGAAGCTTTGAAAGAACAGCACAGAATGTTTTTCTTGTTCTTCATCCTCTTTGGTCTCATCCACTCTGGTAAGTTCATTTATTTCTGGTGTTTCATGTTATGATGCAGGCAGACAAGTGCAAAGTTTAAACAGACACACTGTACAAAAAGACAGTTCATTTTATACACAGAAGATATTTACACATTTTGCAGACGTTTTTATCCAAAGCAATTTACATGGTATTATACTATACACTTAATTCTGAGGATAATGTGCAATCCAGGGATTCGAACCCATGACCTTGCCGTTGCTAACTCCTTCCTCTAACCTCTGAGCTACAAGTTCACATGTATAATTGGTAAAAACTTCACATAACAACTCACATAGTGCAGATGTTGATATTAGATTGACCTCATCACGACATCACAGTTTGTGAGATATTTGAATTGATGCCTGGACAGAATGTTTTCTTCAGAAAGTTTTACTATAACCCGTGTGATTGTTTATGACACGGGTATATTGACCGTGTGCAGTCAAACATTAGCAGTTCATGTGACCCCAATGTTTCGTCTTTACATCTTTGTCATGGGACTTTTATGATCCTTGTACTGCACAAGTGGACTGTACTTAACATCCAATATTAAAAGCAGTGAAGAAATGTGCATAATAACTATGAGCGTATCAATTCAATTTTGTTTAATTTATATAGCGCATTTCATTGTTGCAAAGAAGCTTTACAAACATCATAATTAAAAAAAGTGAAAAGTAAAGGCATTATATTAGGACACATGGAATTATTGCAAGTGTTTCTCGATGCCCACTGATGATATTTGGATCCTGATAGAAAAGCTTAATTGCTGTGGGATTACTGTTATGAACAAGTTATTCATTTATGTGTCAATTTCAGGCTTTGGTCAATGTGAGGAGGGCTGGAGACCGTATGAAGAGAGATGTTACTTCTTTTCCTCTGATATGAAGTCTTGGCATGATGCTTTGGAGGATTGCGTAAGTAAAAGCAGTAATCTGATGAGCATCCAGGACATTCATGAGCGGGTGAGACACATTCACAGTGTTAACATTCATTTGAACCCATGCAGGAGACAAAGCAGACATCTATTATGTCTCTGTTGTGTTGTGTTGTGTTCAGACGTGGGTGCGCACACAGATCGGAACTTCTATCTACTGGATCGGGCTGAATGATGTGGCATCAGAAGGAAACTGGGAATGGAGTGACGGAAGGGTTTACTACCCCTACCTGGCGTAAGACACAATAAGACCAAACTCACATTTATACGCATCAGATTGTCCATTTCACAAGTGTTTTTGTTTTTGTTGAGGTGTTAGTTATCATTCTGCCACTTAGCTCTCTGGATGTGTGTGACTTTACATAATATAGCAAAGTGTGTGTATGTGTGTGTGTGTGTGTGTGTGTGCGTGTAGATACTGGAGGGAAGGTCAACCTGATAACTGGGCTGATAATGAAGATTGTGGGCAAGTTCTGGGTTCCAATCAAGGCAGATGGAATGATGAAGTCTGTACAGCCAGACGACAGTATATTTGTAAACGACCTAACCGTACGTATAAGGAATTTGAGAAGAAAGTGTGTATTATATAGAAACCTCTTCACCCTTTCATATATTTTTTGATCATATTTCTGTCTCTCCAGCTAACCCGACGCCACTCTGCGACACTGGAAATGGCTGGGAACCCTTCGGTTCAAACTGCTACAAGCGGAGGGCGGGGCTTAAGAAGAGCTGGGTAGCGGCCCGCAGTGACTGTGTCAGAGAGGGTGGAGACTTAGTGTCAATCACATCTTCTGAAGAGGAGCAGTATGTCACTGGCCGACTGGATCCGTCTTCTTTTGACCTCTGGATCGGCTTTTCTACCCTGGTGACAGCCACTATTAGTTCATCACCTCTGCATATTTTAAACAGAATTTAGTTTTGGCCTTTCGTTTTCTTTCTCTGTCAATTAAAAACTGTCTGCCTGCCTGCCTACTTTTCCTATTATCTCCAGACAGAAGAGGAAAACAGGTCATTCATTCACTGTTACTCTACCTGCCTCATTTTTACAGAAATGCACAACTCTGTCCTGCCAAATACAACCAAATGGCACCACCTTCACCTGGTCTGATGCAAGTACTTCTACTTACACAAACTGGCCAGAGGGACAACCAGACCTGATGTAAGAAAAACATTCCTACTGTATGAAACCAACCGACCAACCATCTGCTTAGTTGCTAAAGTGTGGCTTCACTATCGCTTTGTGTTACAGTAAAAAACTATCTTTTTTTAAACAGCGACAAACAGACTGGTGTGTGTACCGCTATGATCAAAGAAGCAGGAGAGGATTATGGAAAATGGAGAACACACATGTGCCGTTATGAGAGACCGTACATGTGCAAGCGAGCTTTGAACAGTTAGTGACATATGACATATATTTATACACATGTTTTTTTTGTTTGTTTAGTATTCTCAGTGTTGATGTGTGAAGATAAATTCATGACACGTTTCATTCTTATCAGTGATTAGTGTCTCTTCTGTTATTTCAGCAATTTGTCCTGCTGGATGGTTGAGTTTCGCTGGTAACTGTTACTGGTTGGTCAGTAATCTCAACCTCTTGACCAGCTGGTATCTGGCTCAGACGCAGTGCTTTAACATGGGTGCAAACCTAGTGACCATCAAGAAGTGAGACTGGAATCAAGAGAGCGTTTTATTTTGCACTGTAATCTGTAAAATGTTTTTTGTTCATTGATCATCTTTGTTTTTTTCTCTATCTATAGTGAAGAGGAGCAGTTCTTCATTAATGCGCAGTTACCTGATTTTCATCAGGCAGAGTTACCTGATCTGTGGATTGGCGCTTCAGGTGAGTGTCCATACAATAATTATTTAATTTGATTCTAATGTATTCCTTAGCACGTTTCACAATTCTGGGAAAACCCATTTCAGCAGTAGAGACACAGGACAAAACCCTATAAGAATAGAAAACAGGACAATGATAAGAAAAAGGATACATGGTATTATTGGGAAGAAACATGATTAAAACAAGGATGATGTGCCTCAACACTCGTCAAATATCTGCTTGTCTGGTTTTATGTGTCTTTGACATCAGATAAAGATCAAGATGGCACCTTTAGGTGGGTGGACCAAACCGCGATTGCGTTTTCAAACTGGAGCCCAAATTTCCCCCAAAACACATTAAAGCAGTGGGACTGTGGCCAGATTTACACAGGTGAGATGTTGACTTGGTCTACTTGATGCAGAGAGACAGTTTGTTCCAACATTCTAAAAGACCAGCTGTCGTTTCTCACCGCAGGGAACTATGCTGGGAAATGGGAAACCACAAACTGCTTTAAAAATCTCGGCTATATCTGTAAGATGCCTGGAGGTCAGAACGTGAAGCCCACGGCGGCTCCAGGTGAAACTTCCCTAAAACTCTCCCAACAAAAATATCAGTCTGTGTTTAGATCTCAACGTTAGGCAAGGCTGTCTGTAGACGGCTCATTGGAAGAGGATTGATTGACTGTAGCGAATATGTCAGATAACATGTAACATGTAACATGTAAAATTTGATTTTATGTTTTTGCAGACTCTCACTGTGATGAAGGTTACCTGCTCTTTGGTGATCATTGCTATCACTTTGAGTCGGAATCCGTCAAGACGTGGCAGGAGGCGGAAAGTTACTGTGTGGCTCAGAATGGACATCTGGTTAGCTTCCACAACCAAGAGACCATAAGTTTTCTGACAGGTGAGACAGTGGGTCCCTACACACACCACCCTAACCATAAATACTTTCTGCTGTCTGAAAAGACAGCATAAATGTTTATTCAAAGTTCGTTGATCTTATATTTAGTCTTTTTTAGAATACACTACGAGTGAGAGATAATAGCAATATATTATATCAGCCATCGGATAGAGTGTGCCATACATAATAAAGCATTGTGTGTTTTCTTACAGCCCACATGAGCAGAAGTTCCTGGGTGGGTCTCAATGACATCGACAGAGAGGGAACCTTTGTGTGGACAGACGGGACTGAAATGGTAAGTTCTTGACCTGAACATTATGTCATCATTTCATTTGGTATTTCAGGATCATCTTGACAACATTCAGTTGTCAAACAATTCAAGTTCAAATGAGTAATGAATGAATTCTGTCTGTAGGACTTTCTGCCCTGGGAACCAACCCAGCCTGATAACTGGCAGGGGAACGAAGATTGTGTCCACATTCGAGGAACAGAACATCATGATACAGGAAAACTCAATGATCTGCCCTGCACGGCCACATATCCTTTCATCTGCCAGAAGGGTTGGAATCAGTGCATCTTTATTATTCACAGATTCACTGCACTAGTTACACTAGTTGACTAACTTTCGTGTCAATTTTTCATTTCTTTAATTTGCTTTCTGGAATCTTGATTTATTGTCTTGTTTTAGCAAAAGGTCAAGGACCACCAGCTCCACCAACAGCTGGTCCAGGTACAAAATATTAAGTTATTTATGCTGCTAACTTGTCAAACAATTCTTAGCAAACGTTGACTGAGGTCACTGACAACATGGTAGGGATTAAACAATGACAGAAGTTACATCTCGCTTACATTAGTTGTTCCCTCTCAGGCTGGAACGAGAAATGCGGCTCGTGGGTTGCTGATCCGTTCAATGACTTCTGCTATCTGTTCACTACTCTGTCTATGAGAAACTGGCCAGATGCTCGGGCGGATTGTTTACATCAGGGTGGAGATCTGATCAGCATCACAGAGCCCTTTGAGCAAGGCTTCATACAGGGTTAGTATTCAATCACAGATCACTCCTACAAAGCTGTTGAATGATTGACACCACCATTGTGTAGACCGTTGAAGGATCTCATTGAATATTTGGTTTGACTGACAGCTCAAATCCAGACAATTCCCACTGGAGTTTCTCTGTGGATGGGCGCTCATGACTCCCTCACAGAGGGGGGCTGGACGTGGACGGACGGCTCCCCGTTCCGCTATATAAACTGGGCTGCAGGTGAGACAAAAAAACACATTATCACTTTGAAACTATTTGTCAAATGAGCGTTTGGATCCAAATTGAATAGAATCAAGACAACCGTCTCCTCATTGACTCTTAAAGGAAACCCAGATGATTACTCTGGTGAAGACTGCCTGTCCATTTTAATCAGCTCTGGATCCTGGAACGACGATAACTGTGACAATAAGAGAGGATATATTTGCAAGCGTCGCGGTACATTTCTATAAATCTTTAATGAATCATGCAGTATTTACTGCATTGACTTCTGAAGAAATGCCATTTTGTTCTTTTCAGGAAACACACCTGAACCTCCACCGCCACATGATGGTACGTTGCATTTGCCTTGTTTGACTATTGTATGTTCTGCTCTTGACTTTCTGAGCGTTTGTTTGCATTTTGTGTTGTGTCCTTCTGCAGGCTTCTTCACAGCGTACACTTGTCAGGACTCTAGCATGGTCCTTCACTGCCCCAGCAACAGCGTCATCAACATCCAGTCGGCCTTTTACGGTCGCCGCAGTGACAAAATCTGTCCCTATGGAGATGGAGCCTCTGGTAAACCCCTACACTGACACCAGATGGGAGAACGTTTGCATTTTGGGCCGAATAACTCATGTATTGACTGGATGTTCGTACTGTAGGCACCTGCACTGTTGATGGCACGTTGCCTTTGGCCAGGAAGAGCTGTGACAACCGAGTTTTCTGTTTTCTGTTCGCACACAAGGACAATGACCCCTTCCCCACCATCTTTAAGTACCTGGAGGTGGTATATAGCTGTGAACAAAACGGTGAGCAAAACAATGTCAAGTTAACACTGAAAGAGAGACACAAAAAAACACTGCCTGAATGCCTGGAAAGAATTTCACTTGTAGTCTTATTCATACTCATGTGATTTTTTATTTATTTTACATCACTTCTTTTGGTTAATAAATTAAATAAATGTAATAAATAAAAAACAATACATCAACAATACATTACAAAAAATCTCCTGCCTACTGGATGTAGTTACACTCGCACAACACATCATTTATTTGTAGGCATTCTACAATTCTTTCAATTGAATTATTTTCAATTATTATTATTTTTTTGCTTTAGATTAAAATAGACTCACAGGTGCATTGATCATACAAAATCTCAAGTTGTTCGCTGATGCTTTGCTGGTTTTCCTTAGCTCACATCATCATGTTGTGTTGAATAAAAACAAGATGATCCAGTAAATGTGTGTGTTGTTTTCAGTTTGTGTGAGGGGTCTAGGAGTGGAAGATGGAAACATCACTAACTCGATGCTCTCTGGCTCATCATCCCTCAGTGGGAAAGGACCGGATAAAGGTCGACTGAATGGAAACTCCTGTTGGATGCCCTCCAGCTCTGGTCTGAAGATTTTAGTTTTTCCACACCCAGGCAATATATTGAACAAATGTAAAGTCTGAATGCAATGTAAGTCTTTCTTCTGCCTAATGTTCAATCTCACACTTTACGTCTTAGCTAATTCCTTAATTCAGGTGAATGTGGGTCAGCTGAAGAAGGTCACAGGTGTCGTAGTTCAAGGCTGCCCAGCGTCAGATAACTGGGTTACTAAATTTAGGATCCAGAGCAGCACAGACGGTGTCACGTGGACAGATTACACCAGTGATGGAGGGGTGAGTACTTCCATTGTTTTCAAATCAGGCAAATCATATCTGATGTCCTACAAAACTCAAAAAGAATTGTGTTCAACTGAAAGTCTAACATCATCTGAAACAATTAGGAACCAGTGAGGTCTGTTTCACTAGTAACGGCACAGTATAGGTCTATACGCTGTGTGTTAGTGAGATATTTTAATATGGTCGGGCTCACAGGTACAGGCAAATGGGCTGCGTTTCCACTTGTGTTATTAAAAGAAAGATCCTGCAAGTTGAGTGATAAATGAACTGTCACAGGAATATCCAGGTTCTGTGGACAGAAGTACTCCAGAAACACGGCTGTTGGGGACACCGATCTCAGCGCAGTACATTCGGCTTCTTCCGCTGGAGTGGAATGATCAAGTAGGATTGCGACTGGATATTCTAGGCTGCCTACCCGACTGTGAGTTTTAAAAGTTCTTCAAATAATCTGATACATTTCTTTAAAAATAGGAATATGGTATTATTTATGTACTTTTTTACACAGATGCTGTTTCTTGCAGCGCAAAGCCCAACCTGAACCACGCAGTTGACAGAATGACGTAAATTTATATTCTTTGCATACTACTGTATATGGTCTTGAATATCTGGGATTTTGTCTGATGTATATGATCGGTGTCTAATCTAATCTAAATGTCTCAGTGGAAAATCTTTGGTGGTGTAAAGTTTTTTTTAAATATATTTCCTTAACCACCCACCACCTACAGGAGGGACCGTAAGGGGCCGGCGCAAAGTGGATCGGGTGGTAGTCGAAGGCGGGGACCTCGACAACCCGATCCCTGGACGCAGAATCTAGCTCTAGGGACATGGAACGTCACCTCTCTGACGGGGAAGGAGCCGGAGATTGTGCGGGAGGTTCAGAGATTCCGACTAGAGATAGTCGGGATCACCTCCAAGCAGAGCTTGGGCTCTGGAACCACACTCCTCGAGGGAGGATGGACTCTTCACCACTCTGGAGTTGCCCAGGGTGAGAGGCGGCGGGCTGGTGTGGGTTTGCTTATAGCCCCCAAACTCAGCCGGCATGTGTTGGAGTTTACCCCGGTGAACGAGAGGGTCGCTTCCCTGCGCCTTCGGGTCGGGGATAGGTCTCTCACTGTCGTTTGCGCCTATGGGCCAAATGGCAGTGTACAGTACCCGGCCTTCTTGGAGACTCTGGGAGGGGTGCTGGAAAGCGCCCCGACTGGGGACTCCGTCGTTCTGCTGGGGGACTTCAACGATTTGAACCCGAGTGGTGTTCTGTTATTGGACTTCTGTGCTAGTTACAGTTTGACCATGACAAACACCATGTTCAAGCATAAGGGTGTCCATCAGTGCACATGGCACCAGGACACCCTTGGCCGGAGGTCGATGATCGACTTTGTGGTTGTTTCATCTGACCTACGGCCGGCCGTATGTCTTGGACACTTGGGTGAAGAGAGGGGCGGAGCTGTCAACCGATCACCACCTGGTGGTGAGTTGGATCCGATGGCGGGGGAGGAAGCTGGACAGACTCGGCAGAACCAAACGTACTGTGAGGGTCTGTTGGGAACGTTTGGCCGAATCGCCTGTCAGAGATATCTTCAACTTTCGTCAGGGCGAAAAGACATGTAGAGTTGTGTATCATTGGTTGGGAGTTACCAATCGGTTCAATGGAGGGGGAGTATTTTTGTCTAATTTATTATGACAAACTCATATTTGATTAGGAACAAAATTATTGTCACTAAATAAAGTAATTCTACATATTTTTCATTTGATCTACTGTGATTTTCATGTTGAAATATTGGAGGGGTTGTAACTGATGGATTTGAATATTGGGGGGTTACCTCCCCCCCATCCCCCCCATAAACTATGCCCCTGGCTCCAACTATCGGGGATCACACTTCTCAGCCTCCCCAGGAAAGTCTATGCCAGGGTACTGGAGAGGAGAATCCGGCCGATGGTAGAACCTCGGATTCAGGAGGAACAGTCTGGTTTCCGTCCCGGTCGTGGAACACTGGACCAGCTCTATACCCTCTCCAGGGTGCTGGAGGGTTCATGGGAGTTTGCCCAACCAATCCACATGTGTTTTGTAGATTTGGAGAATGCATTCGACTTTGTCCCTCGCGGCATCTTGTAGAGGGTGCTCCGGGAGTATGGGATTCGGGACCCTTTGCTAAGGGCTATCCGGTCTCTGTACGACCGGAGCAGGAGCTTGGTTCGCATTGCCGTAAGTAAATCAGACTTGTTCCCGGTGCATGTTGGACTCCGGCAGGGCTGCCCTTTGTCGCCGGTTCTGTTCATAATTTTTATGGACAGAATTTCTAGGCGCAGCCAGGGGCCGGAGGGCGTTGGGTTTGGGGACCACACGATTTCATCTCTTCTCTTTGCGGATGATGTCATCGTGCTGGCCTATCAGACCAGGACCTTCAGCATGCACTGGGACAGTTTGCAGCCGAGTGTGAAGCGGCCGGGATGAGAATCAGCACCTCCAAATCTGAGGCCATGGTTCTCAGCCGGAAAAGGGTGGCTTGCTCACTTCAGGTAGGTGGAGAGTTCCTGCCTCAAGTGGAGGAGTTCAAGTATCTGGGGGTCTTGTTTACGAGTGAGGGAAGGATGGAACGGGATATTGACAGACGGATCGGTGCAGCTTCTGCAGTAATGCGGTCGCTGTACCGGTCTTTCGTGGTGAAGAACGAGCTGAGCTGCAAGGCGAAGCTCTCGATTTACCGGTCAATCTACGTTCCTACTCTCACCTATGGTCATGAGCTGTGGGTCATGACCGAAAGGACAAGATCCCGGATACAGCCGGCCGAAATGAGCTTTCTCCCCAGGGTGGCCGGGCGATCCCTTAAAGATAGGGTGAGAAGCTCGGTCACTTGGGAGGAGCTCAGAGTAGATCTCCACACGCTGCTCCTCCACATCGAGAGGGGCCAGCTGAGGTGGCTCGGGCATCTTTTCCGGATGCCCCCTGGACGTCTTCCCGGGGCGGTGTTCGGGCATGTCCCACCGGGAGAAGACCCCGGGGAAGTCTCAGGACACGCTGGAGGGACTATGTCTCCCGGCTGGCCTGGGAATGCCTCGGTGTCCCCCCGGAAGAGCTGGAGGAAGTGTCTAGGGAGAGGGAAGTCTGGGCATCCCTGCTTAGACTGCTGCCCCCACGACCCGGCCCCGGATAAGCGGAAGAAAATGGATGGATATTTCCTTAAACCTGTGTTTTGGGTTCTATGTATGTTTTAGCGTTCACTGTCCTGCTGGTTGTGCCAGAGAGCCGTATGCTGTGTACGGGACAGACATGTATCGTGGGGTAAGAGTGGAATAAATAAAAACAAAAGTTAGTTAAGCGCGTGCATATGAATCATTTGTGAAAATGTTTGTGTAGGATTCTAATATCTGCGCTGCTGCCATTCATGCTGGTGTGGTTCTGAATGACATTGGAGGCGACTGCACCCTGCTCAAAGCTCCGGGTCAGAGCTTTTACACTGGATCCACCAAAAACGGAATTGTATCTAGACAGTAAGTTTCACTTGAAATGAGAAGAAAACAAATAACTGTACAGTGTGCTGTCACGCGTCAGATTGAAAAGTGTTTTTTGACATGTCTCAGGTTCGACGGGGTCTACTCTGTGTCTTACCAGTTAGCCGATGGTGGTGAGACTGAATGTTCTTAACTTACCACAACGCTGTTAACTACTGAAATTACTGATGAGACTCTTGACAATAACAGCCTCTCTCTCTTTTTTTTATTCAGAGCTCAGATGTTCTGGTCTAGACTGGTATGAGTTTGGGGAATTCTGCTATAAGCCATTTGCAGAAATGAAAACATGGCATGAAGCTCGTACAGCCTGCAGGCGTTTGGGAGCTGATCTGGTGTCAGTCATGTCCATTACAGAACAAAGCTGGCTAGAGAGCTACCTCTACATGGGTACTTTGTATGTGTGTGTGTATGTGTGTGTGTGAGTGCGTGTGCACGTGTCTATTCTCTTTTAATCATTTCCTGTCCAACAGCCACAAGTGACGTGTGGATTGGTCTGAACGATCTGAGCTTCTCAGGTTTGTTCTCGTGGTCTGATCATCATGAAGTCACATTCACACACTGGGCTCCCGGAGAACCCAACAATCACCTGGGCTTCAGTGAGGACTGTGTGGAAATGTTCTTTCAGGTATCTCAGCATTACTAGCAGACATTTCGTTTGAAACACAGGAGCATTCGTGATGTTTGATGTGTTTTTTGTAGACGGGTCGATGGAACGATGTGACTTGCACAGAGTTAAACACCTACATCTGTAAAATGCCTAAAGGTCACTATCCTCTGCCATCAGTCAAGCCAACGATTTACGGTTGTCCACAGGTCAGTCTGCATGAAACCTAAAGATCTTTTCTCTTCTCGACGTTGTCACCGGCGGCGCCAGGGGGGGTCTTGGGGGGTCTCAAGACCCACCCAAAAAACGCCTTGACCCCCCATTTGACCCCCCACCCCCTCCCTGATTAAAAAATATTTAATATATATTAAAATATATATATCCGGGATAAAGATTTAACAATGGTCCTCTTCAAACTATGCAGAACAATAATAATTCATAATTTATTCGAAATATAAACATAAGAATCACTGCGACGCCCCATGAACGTTGCTGCCGCTGCGCCTTGCGTCATTGCGTTCAAGGCGCTGCCGCGAGCCCGTAAGTGCTGCAACGCACTTTATATCTTGAAGCTAAAAATGGATCGCTTCGTCATACCTAAAAACAAATTGACAGCAGCGGAAATAGGACTGAAAATATACCCGTTGCAGTGGAGGGCGAGCCCTGCTTGATCCTAGAATTAGAAATAGAGGACACCGAGGAATTGGAGGATGAGGAGGTGGGACCGGAGCAACTCGCATATGGAAGCGTGTGTTGTAAAATTCAATTTGCAATGTAATATGCAAAATGGCAATGCAGTATGTAAATTGACAATGCAATCGTGTATCTAAATATACATTTCAAATAAATATGTGCAACATTAAGTGCAAAATGAAAATAAAAATTCAATAATATCAATTACATTTGGGAGTTCCTTTTTATGAATACAAATGTAATTGATATAATTGAATTTTTATTTTCATTATGCACTTAATGGTGCAAATACTTATTAGAAATGGAATGGATTTAACGGGGGATTTAAGCCATGGCCCAGCCGAGAAACCAAGACAGCTTAATTAAAATCATAACCGTGTCGTTCTTTTGGATCGCAGGGGCAGCTAGCATCCAGGGGTTTTAGTTACTCGTGGTTCAAACAGTACCAGTGGCTTGAATATTCTGTCAAAAGAAGCGGCTTTTTGTTTTGCCTGTCGTCATTTTTTTCACAGTGTGCATCGATCTGGTTTTATTTGTTTAGTAGCAGTAATATGCAGTTATTAGCCGTGTCCACTGTATTTTTTTTGGGGGGTTTTCATGAGACCCCCCTTGAAATGACCAGGACCCCCCATTGCCCCCCCAATCAAAATTGTCTGGAGCCGCCACTGGACGTTGTGAATGCATTCTAAAAACATTTTGTTTCGCAGGGATGGGATGTGTTTGAGTATTCTTGTTATTGGTTTGAAGAAACGGCTAGAACCCGTGAAGAGGCAAAAAAATTCTGTGGGAGTCAAAACGGCACGCTGCTGCACATCATGGACCTGTAAGAGATGTCACTTAAACTTGTGCCAGTAAAGATCTAGCGCTAACAGTTCCAACGAGTGATCTAACTTGGTTCCATTGACCACTGCAGGTACGAACAGGCTCATTTCACAGCCCTGATGGGCCGATACTCTGGTGACTGGTGGATCGGCCTGCGTGCCAGAGGAGGAATCGCTGGTGTCGACTATTACTGGGACAATGATGCTTTAATAACTTACACCCACTGGGACCGAAACCAGCCAGGTATTTTACTTGCTTGAAAGGATAAAACATAAGCCCATCTGAGGCTTTCAGTACTCATCATTTCATTGTGGGTGTGTTCTCTAGATAACCACGCTGGATCGTGTGTCACTATGACGACGACACCACTGCCAGGATTCTGGAAGAATAAGGAGTGCGAAGAATCCTTCCCATTTGTGTGTGAAGCTCCTCGTAATGGTGTGGCTCCGCCCACGCGACCTCCGACTCCGCCTCCAGCTGCAGGATGTGAGAGCGGTTGGACTGCAGAGCCTCACTTCAGGAACTGCTACCGAGTGAGAATATTAAGATCTCCGGTGTACTCCTGAAAGAATGCATTCCTTCCAGTGTGTGGTGTGTTTTGTGTTGGTCTTATGGGGTTTTTGGTTTCTTGTCATGCTCGCAGAGGCCTGTGGACAAACATTAGTGACATTAAAGAAACTACACGATGATTTACTGATAAGCTGCTCTGAAATGTTGCATTCAAACTGTGAAGAAGAGGGCTACAGACATTCCTTGACATGTTATACAGTATTTGTGTTTTTTGGTGTTGTAGTTGTTCACTGTAGACTTTGCACTGAAGAAGAGCTGGCAGGGGGCCCGAGAAGACTGCCGTGCCCGTGGGGCAGATCTGGTCAGCATCCATAACCCTGGCGAAGAAATCTTCCTTTCTAAGTACTCGAAGGGAAAAACCAAGTGGATTGGTTTGAGTCTCAACCCTGTAGAAGGAGGTCTGTGTGTCACCAAATGAGAATCACAACTGATTTTGCAAATCCTTTTTACCTTTGCTTTGACCTGTGATGTTTGGTAAACGTCGGTAATAGGATTTTAATACCTAGATAAGATTAGGGTTTAGAGTAAGGGTTAATTGTTTGATAAGAAAAATCTTACGCTAAATTCCAACCACATTTAACACAATTAATTTCAAGTTGTCAATCAATTCTATCCAACAGCAAGAAGCTCAATTCTTGAAATTTGTTTGAAAAAATAAAGGGATTTATCAATAATTGAATAGTTGATTGTACACACGTGTGTTGAGATGTAAGTAATATATATAAGAGAGAATGTGAAACACTGAAGAAGGTCATATGCAGAGATGGGAACAAGTCACATATGGTCAAGTCCAAGCAAGTCTCAAGTCTTAACCATCAAGTCTCGAGTCAAGTCTCGAGTCACAGTTTAGACAAATCAATCAAGTCAAGTCAAGTCAAGGGTTCACCCTAAGCAAGTCAAGTCGAGTCCTGATAAGTTTCAAGTCAAGTCAAGTCAAGTCGCAGTACTAAAATAAACAGAGGTTAATTTTTTAGATACATGTTTATTTTTGCACAGAAAAGATGAACTTATATACATACATTATGTATCTTATTCACATTGCTATATATGAATTATATGCATATCTGTGCAACATTAATATCTGAAAATAAAAGTGTTGCTTACACCAAAGAAATCCAGTCTGAAATGTATAATACAATCTAATTCAATTTAATTGAAACGGTCTACACAGAAATGGAAATACTTGTATCTGACAGAATGACTTAAGCATTTATACAGGCTATGAAGCTTATAAACTAGTATTGTGACTGACAACTTGACTATTGTATGTTTTAAGTATATGATGCAGTAATACTTGTGCTGTCCATTAAAGTGCACAGTAGGCCTATAGGGAATTTGCATATTATGGGAATCCCGGATCATTTTATTGACTTTGATATTGAATCCTGTTTATCAAAATGAATGGATCTTTTTCATTTCGGTAGAATATAAGTTAAATGTATGTTAATATAGCCCAGTGATGAAGTTATGATGCTTAATCGTCATCTCTGCGGTGGACACGCAATATGCACGTTTCATACGTAATATATAATCTGAGAATATTTGTTTTCTATTTGAACTGGTTTCATTATTTGTTGTTATTGTGAGTATAAAACAAATCCAAACAGTTAACAGATTCGAACTATGAAATTATTCTCGTCAGTATGACCGCAAAGTTTTTAAAGAGTTATTTAAATCCAAGTGATGTCACCGGCGCGTCCATCACCCGGTCATGCGCAGTATATAAGCGAGCTGCTATTCAGCTTCCACACACAGTCCACACAAACACTTGAACATGCGCGCATTTAATATATACATTCGCCTACATGTAATACAGAGAAGCCCTTCTTGATTTTAATGTTTTAAGAACATAAAAATTCCGGCTACGCCGTTATAACCAGATTCCCCAATTCATCTAACTATGAGATGAGATGTAGGCCTATCAGTGATGATCGATGACCACATTTCTAATAATAAAAAAACAACCAAGGCAAAGTTATGACAAACAGAAACGATTAATTCATTATATTAGTAATTGTTTTATTACACTGACTATAAAGAAATTACTTTCTTACCTTTCCTTGTGGTTCTTGTCGGACGAAATTGGACGTTGTGGTTGTTGTGTCAGAAATCCTCGCGTTGCATACTCTGCATCTGGCAAATCTTTTTTATTTTTCACGTCCAGTTCAAAGTCCTTATAGCCAAACGTGACTATCTGTGGAGCTCGACTGTTGTCCGCCATTGTAACGGCCACAACTGTTTCAAGCCGCCAGGCGCATGCGCAGTTTCCTCTCTATCGTAACTGCTCTACAGTAATTGGCTGTTACACCTTGTTTGGCGCGGTTTGAGTTGAGCAGCGTTAAAGTCACAGGCGCTGTAGTGCTGCTGAGTCACAATAATTATTTTAGCTAATTTCATTACTTTACAAAGTTCAAGTCATTGCCGAGTCTTCCATTTAAAGTCAAGTCAAGTCGCAAGTCACCTGCTCTCAAGTCAAAGTCAAGTCAAGTCATTTTCTTACTTCTGTCAAGCAAGTCGCAAGTCCTGAAAATTGTCATGTGACTCGAGTCCCCCATCTCTGGTCATATGTGATCGAAAGGTTTGTTGATTTTAAACATGCAATGAGCATGTTTTTTGGAGACACAGCAAACAAATTTCAAGAAGTGAGCTAATGGTTTGGTTAATGGTTTTGAACATATCTGAAACCATTCCTGTCCAAGGTTACCACTGGAGTGACGGTACACCAGTCAGCCACACAAACTGGGGTCACAATGAACCAAACAATCACGGTGGGCGAGAAAACTGTGTGGAGATGGTGACCACAGAGAACGGGACATCCTGGTGGAACGACCTGAATTGTGACGCCCATCAGGACTGGATTTGCATGATTGCAAAAGGAAAGAAACCAATTATACCCCCAGAACCACCATCCCCTGTACCAGGTGACTGCCGAAAGGGTCATGTATTTAAAATCTCGTACGTTCAATCACATTTAAATACATTGGATATTGCATTGTTTAAAACGTGTCTTCGGTGTAAGAACATCAAGAAGCAAATACTCTTGAACAAAATGCTTTGTTTGTACTGTGTTGATTTGGTAGTTTGTTTCTTAACTTACTTTTTCAGCTCCTGAATGTGGATCAAACCCTGGCTGGAGGAAGAACAATGGAATCTGTTATTACTATAATGACACAGATATCGTTGACTTTCACATGGCCATCGTGAGATGTTATGAGGAGCAAGCTCAGCTGGTCTCTATTGCTGATGAAGCTGAGCAGTCGTACGTGGTCAGTCTGGTAGGTGACAACTGTACCAACACGGCGGCTGAGACATGCAGTAAGATTGATGTTCGTGTCCTAACACTTTGTCTGGTGTTTATAGGTCGGCACCGGTCAGGTGGCTGCGGTGTGGATTGGAATGAGAATGTTTGGGGTTGCAGGTGGAGAATATATGTAAGTATAGATATTTTCTCCAGAAAGGTCTGTCATAAGAGTTGTAGTGATTCACTTGTGTTTTTGCGTGGGTTTGGAGGTGGCTGGATCTCTCGCCAGTGACATATGTCAACTGGGGACCTGGAGAACCCAATGATGCCAACGGAGAAGAACAATGTGTCGAGATGAACAGATATCCAGGTGCGTATGTACCTCCAGGGGTGGGCAATCTTCTGTAGAGCTTTGAGTGAACAGGCTCTGACATGTTTGGTTACTGAATAGGTTCATGGAATGATGCAAACTGTGGTCGGGCTAACGGCGGTTATGTGTGTAAGAAGTATCCGGGAAATGTCCACACACCACCCCCACCGACAGCATCATGGGAGGGAAACTGCCCCGAAGGTACATTTCAACGACATAAGTGAATCTCTGAGCTCACAGGCTTCAATCAAATATTTTGGATCAACACTAATGATGATTCCACATCCACGGCTAAGTCAATCTGGCAAATTTAAAATGATTTTTTTTTTTTTGTAACAGGATGGATGAAATTCCGCAACAAATGCTACATCTTCAAAGGGAGTCAGAAACATCAGACGGAGATCAAGGCAAACTGGACATTCGCACGCAATTGGTGCAGACAGCAGGGAGGAGATCTGGCCGTCATCGACGATCAAAATGAAAACGGTATTCTCTCAATTTAAAATGTTGACTCACAGTCCAGTGTTATCTAATCTTTGTTTATTCAAAGTTAAAGTTAAAGTCTGCTTTATTTGTCAATTCTGCCACATTGTACAGTACATATATTACATATGGAGGATTGAAATTGCGTTACTCTCAGACCCGTGGTGCGTACAATTAACACTTACACAAAATAAAAAAATATATATAAAACAATACAGATAAAAACTGATTATACATATATGTCAAATACAACAATTACAAGCAGGGATATAAAAAAAATAAATGAGAAGATCATTGTAATAATGTTCAAATAAAAGGAAGGAAGGAGACGGGAACCGGCAAACATTTAAACATTTAATTACATGACAACAAAGTAAAATGGCAGCCCCTCACGGAAGACTTCCGGCGAATAAAACAAACCACAACTAAAATCCAGGCCTGGTCCTCTCTCATTGACGGTCCGATCGCTCGTCCTCTTATGCTCCCAATCTTCTCCGTGATACGAGACCGTTGCGCGTTCAGCTGACGCTCATAATCACTCACTGACCGGCCTCCACTCACTGTCTCGTCACGCCTACTCCCTCTGGGGGGGGGGGGGGTGGGGAGTGGTCGCCCAGTCTCTGTGTACCTTTCCCCTGGGGGTATGCACCGACGAGACGAGAGAACGGAGACAGGAGCCCTCTGAGCGACCGGAAAGATAGAGGCAAAAAAAATTATAGTCCGGTTCCCCGACATGCTGCAGCTCGGTCCTCAACCAGCCGGGGTACTCTCCTTCGCGGTGCCTTGCAGGGGCCCTGGACACACAGAGGACGGCTCGACCGTCCGCCCCCTGGCGGCCGGCGGTGGCTCATCCTTTAGCGGGAAGTCGGCAGCAAGTTCCCCTGCTCCTTGGGCGGACGGACGCAGGCTCCGGCCTCTGGCAGGCGGTGGCCGCACTCGGCACTTCCGCTCCCTTCTCCTCCCCCTTGGCCGGACGGACGCAGGCTTAGTGTAAAGAGTGACTAGTGCGGGTCAGTTTATGTTGTTGGGGGGGAGTGAGAGGACCTTCGGATGAGATCAGAGTTCAGTGGTGCATGGGGCATGAGAGGGGGCAGGAGTTAAGCTTCATGACTGCCTGGTGGATGAAGTTCTCCTTTAGTCAGCTGGTCCTGACCTCAAGACTCCGCTGTCTTCTCCCTGATGGCAGCAGCCTGAAGAAGCTGTGTTGGCAGGGTGGGATCACCTGCAATGCAGACGGGTTCCATAAAAGTCCTGGAGGGGGGGGAGAGACACCAATAATCTTGCATGTGTATTCAGTATTGATATATGGTGTTTATTATTGATTCTGATCACATACGTGATGTGTTGACCATTCTTTCTCATCAGATTATGTAGGTAGTTACCTTAGAGATCTGCTTAACCCAGTTTGGATCGGTTTATCTGATACACTGCATGAAGGGAAATTTGCATGGAGTGATGGACATAGTCCAGTTCTGTACACAAACTGGGCCGACAAGGAGCCAAACAACGTTGATGGGCAGGTAAGAAATACTTTATGGAATGCCATACAGTACAAGTATGCAGTACAAATAACGTTTACTGATTTTAACAATAATGCATAATAAAAAAATGTTCGACACATGTAAAAGTAACTGTTTTGTGTCTATTGCGGCTATGCCCTGTTTCTAGGAACACTGTACAGAAATATCCCACAATCACCTAATCACGGGCCTCTGGAACGATGAGAAATGCAACCTAGAGCGAGGATGGGTGTGCTCCAGAAAGAAATGTACTTCAATCTTCATTTGTCTCTAATACAAATCTACTGCAATGCTCTCCAGATTGACGTCAACATTAAATATGATTCATTCAGACAGACACGTAAAACCTCATTAATGTCAAAAAGGTAGGAGGAAAATGTCTCTGTGATATCAGTCACACTCTGAAGTCTGACCTCAGCACTTCCATGTTTCATCCATGGGTCAAGAACTTATAAAATGTTCTTCCAGAACTTTAAAAGCACATCCAAATTCTTTGACAGCTATATTGTATACATTTCACTGTTATGTCATGTCGAAACTTTCTTCTGCGGAACACAGAAAGATGATATTTCAAAGAACCAAACAACGTTGAACCCCGTTGACTTCCATTGTACGCCCACAAAACCACTGAGACATTTCTCAAAGTAGTGTTTTATTTCACTAAAGAAAGCCTCACATACAGGTTTACAAGCACATGAGGGGGAATAAATGATAGAAAGATTGAAGGATGATTGCCACTATACTTAAGACATCAGGTTAATGGGAAAAGCATGTGAGCACTAATGATGAGTGTTAAAGATCCTGGTGCGTAATGTTCAAATCTATGTGGATGTCTCGTTTTTTTTCCACAGCAAGCAGCATTCCTGTCCCTCCGCCCACCCGCAGCCCGTGTCCATCGGGATACATCTCCTGGTACAACAACTGTTACAAACTTATTTCAGAGCCCAAAACGTGGGATGAAGCTCATCAGGGCTGTGTGAAGGAGGGTGGAAATCTGGCTAGCGTGGATATGAGTTACGACCAAGCATTTATTTCTGGAGTCGTGCAGCAGGGCATGACAGATGCCTGGATCGGACTCAGACGACTGGTTAAGTATCAAACTCTGCTTTTGGTTTCATTGGCGAAGAATTCAATACTTTATTGTCATTGTCATACAAGATAACAATGAACTTTTTTTCGAGCATCAAACATCAAACACTGCATAGTAATGAAACACAAATAGTAGTGCAGAGATCCTATCCCATTATATTAAATAACCACTGTGTAAACCTATTGCACAAATAATAACATGTTCAGTGCAAACACAGACGTGCTAAGTAGTAACAGTAACATCCTTCAAGTGCTGCATACTGATGGCATATCAAACAGGAGAGGGTACACAGTCAATGAATAGAACAAAAACTAAAGCTATTGATGTCGTTCCACAGCCTGACAGCGATTCTTACAGATGGTCAGATGGTTGGCCCGTGTTCTTCACTCACTGGGGTCCAGGTGAACCGACCAATCACAAAGGAGAAGGCTGTGTCAGCATGCATGCCCGATCACGCTTCATTCAAGGCACCTGGAACGACACGGCTTGCGACGCTGTCAAACCATACATCTGCAAAATCACTTCAGGTATTAGTCAGAAACATCAAAAACTTTTCTTATGTATTGACTACAAATGACACATATGAAATCTGTCTTCAGAAAAGCCTCCAGCGACACCTGCTCCCGGTGATGGGAAGTGTTTGCCAGGCTGGTGGCCATACGGACGACACTGCTATTATGTTTATAATGGGAAAGTGGGTTTCTCGTGGCCGGAGGCACGACATTACTGCCAGGAGGTAAAAGGAGCAGATTTAGCCTCCATCCACAGTCGAGCTGAGGTGGAATTCATCAGGAATATCAATTACACCAAATACCACAATGTCTGGATTGGTCTGACCAGGGATCGTTCGTGTAAGCCAATACTGTATTAGCTGTTGGTTCACTTTTACTGAAGTAAATCAGATGTCACGGTGTTTTGCTTGTGTCTCTAGTTGGATGGGGTTGGACGGATCTGACATCATTGGCCTTTACAAATTGGGCACCTGGAGAACCCAATGAGGCCATTCATGATGGCGATGTTGGCAAAGAGAACTGCGTAGAGATGTACCACGACGGCAGGTGGAATGACAACAACTGCGTACAGAAGAGAGGCTTCACGTGCAGACACCGCCAATGTATGTTTTTGTTAACCACGATTAGTGAATATCAACTAAAACTGCATCATAAAGCCTTTTTATACTGTAATAATTGTATTTAAATCCCAAAATATATATTCCAAACACACTGGTAGGTATATAAAACATATTCAATTCACTTTTAAAGTAATATAAAGGATTCCTAAATGAATGAATGTAACCCTCAATAAATATAACTTTTTGACATTACATTACATAATCAAAACATATACAGTTGTGCTCAAAGGTTTGCACACCCTAAGTCAGTATGATCAAGGAAGGCTCTGAAAATAAATCTGCATCACATTCCTCCATGGTTCTACTTTTACATATTAAAAGTATTTCCTTCCTGGAGAAATTAATCTTCAATTTTGTGTATTTAAGTATGAGATATTCCACATCCATCCATGCATTATGAAGCATCTTCTCTTCTCTTGTGTCCAGATTACGTAACAGATGATAATGGAGACATAGTAGTCCCAACTGATGCACCGGAGAGTACGTTTAGACATAACACACACACAATCTCCATCTCTGTATATAAAGATGTGGACATATCCTCAATTTTGTGTGTCTATCAGTTGACAGCGGTCTGATCGCCGGCGCTGTTATCGGAGCGATTGTGTGTGCAGCGCTGTTACTCGCCGGCATGTATTACATCTTTACTGTAAAGGGCATCAAACCAGGAGACACCAGAATCTTCAAACAAGAAATCAAAAACTTGGATGTGGTACGTGAAATACTCCGCTGTCAATGTCAGAAAGGAATTTACTCTTTGTCAAATGTGATGAAGATGCATCATTTTCTGTATCTTAACTTATTTGTGACTGTCTTTTATCTCATCTTTTACAGCCTGCATTCACAAACCCAAACTTCAGTGGAGAATCTGAATCCTAATGCATGTGAGAATAATGAGATTCACCCACTTCTGTACAGAAAATAACACAAATCAACACTAACGTCAACTTATAATCAGTTGTAATACAAGTTGTAAACTGTTTAATGATGCACTTTTTGATGTAATGTTTATTTGTTTGTACAGTTCCTTCTTGAATTAAATTTAAAATAAATATGCATTCAGTTTAAATTTGACAAAATATCATGAAACACATTAATAAACAAAGCTTTGATGGAAGCGGTGCTTAAACACCACCTGCTCCCTTCACCGCACACACAAACTACAAAACACCAAAAGGCTTCTCAACTCAGAAATTACATCAGATCTAATGGCCAAAAACAACAAAATATTCTCATAGATGGGTCATTTAAGCAAGATTTTTTTTTTTTTTTTCAAATGACAGAATAACAAAATTTGCTCAGTATTCAGTTTAAAGAAATACAGAGGGCAACACTCTGTCACAGTATAGTTTCCCAGGATACAATCAGAAGATACAGAATAAATAATATAATATATATAAATATAAATTATTTTTATTCCATGGATTTCCAACAGAGACTAAAGTGGCAAATCACGTGTGAACGCTTGCTCTTAAATAACAAATAACCACGATGAAAAATACAGTTATACAAACATCTGTCCTTCTCATGATGATCCGAAAAAAACTAAAGTGTTTAAAACTCACAGCTTGAATAGAGGTCACTTACAGACTACAAACAACAGCATCATCATCATCATTTTCTGTAACTCTCATGACCTTCACGACCCGTTTCAGCCAAACATAGATCTCTGAACATGCAAGTGTACAGCAGCAAACAAGTGTTTGTCCTACTCAACCAATCAGAGATTCTCTGTGTGCGTGCGTGCGTGTGTGTGCTGGCGTCATCAGGAGTTCAGGGTTGGAGTCTGATCCAGTGAAGGCCTTGACGTGTGTATTGTACTAATGAGCTCATGGAAGACGACAGACTGAGAGGAGCAGCAACGGCATCCAGCTCTCGCAGCAAACCTGCACAACACAACAACATTCATAAAGCCCATCATGTGCCTTAATTATTACTTGAATAAAAATGGGCTGTTCGTCATCATTATGGTTAGTATTTCTGATAAAAAGCGCTGATAAAAATGTATCGCCTGAATGAACACGAGTCACTTAAAGTCATCATGAAACGGAAGTTGCGAATGTCTTTTCCTTATCGTGACGTTCATCCAAGTGAAACGGCTTCTAAATTTGAAAAAAAAAAGTAGGGCGGGACTTCATGTCACCCTCCCCCTAAGGGACCCATTTCACTGCATGACGTGTAGAAACCTGGAGTAGAGAAAACACTTGTCCGGTCAATGCTCTAGCTCCGTTCACCAAACAGAACAGTTGTGCAGAAAAGAAGAACTTAGCTGCGTAGCGCTGACCTTTATGCTGATTTGTCAAACATCAGACCTTGATAACAAATAAATCGCTTGATGTTTTCCCCAACTTCCTGTCTCTGTCGCCATTATGTGAAATTGGTGTCTTGACTGGATGGTTGCGAGTTAGCCTTATACACCAGCGGTAGCCATTGGACAGTAACTATAGTCTTATCATCTACTTTTAAGAAATTACGTCATGAAGAGAAGAGTTGTTGAGAGGTGGGTGGAGCTTTATGTTTTTGATTAAAGATCTCAACTCCAAATTAATTTGACATAAATAATGATGTACATGGATAAATCGTATATAAAAATCAAGACAACGCTGTGTAAGAAAATGTGTATTATCATTTCAATTGCACGGTCACTTTAAAACTCAAAGTAGTCAGCTGAAAACATAAAATATCAAAGTTTATAATTATGTTCTAAAGTGTTGCAAAGCAGTTTTACAGAAAATCCATTTTAGCTGTAGAGATTTAGTCAACTATTAGAGAAATAAGAACACTGATAGAAGTAACCCAGCTGTGAGGTTACACAGAGAGCATTGATCCAAAAACAATATTCAAAGAAGTTCAGTTCTATGTGTACGGTACCAAATGGGACAAACTACATCCGCTCCGCTGTATGTTTTGATGTGTGGTCGTGTTGACTCATAACAAAATAACACTGGCATTCATGTGAATGGATGAAAGACTGAAAGAGAAGTCTAGCTGGATGTTTACCGCTGCCTCTGAGAGCCACTTCATCTGCCTGCTCCCACCTCTCCAGAGCGTTCAGAAACAGTGCTGTGACCTCCACGTATGACACTGCCACCTGATGGATGGGCTGAGGAATGACCACGGTACAGCTGGAGCTCACAGGAGAAGCAGAACATGATGTGTTCTGCACACACACAAACACACACACACACACACTGAAACACATGTGTGAACATCACAGAGGAAATTAAAATAAAGACTCACTTTGAAATGCTCCGCCAGTGTTCGTGAGTGTTTGAGGGCTGAATCACGTCTGTGGCGGAACATGGCCATCTGCAGCATCGACTCACAACGCAAACTAACAACATAAACAGACAAGATGATATAAACTCAATTTGAAGGTATTGTGTTGATGAAGGAAGAAACATTTTCTGTTCTCACCACAGGACTAAAAAATCTCTCTCATGGGCGGCAGCTGTGGGGTCGGTGTAATTCTTCAGTTTGAGTATAAACCTAAACAAACACACACACTCATTACAATCTTAAACTGGTCACAATGATGGTTAATACAGGTGTGTGCACAATCTCATAAGTGACATTTTCAGATGACATTACACTGATGACGTAGATCGCACACGATATTTCACACGTGGTTCACTTCTGTCCAAACTCAAAAACCCACAAACCAAAACTTTACTACTAGTTAAACCTTAAAGGTAGTTTTCAACCTTAAAATAATGTCTCAACAATACAACTCTTAACCGGACAAATTCTACCCAAGCACCCTGATAACGTAACTACAAGCACAATCTGTCAGTTCTGTGTTGGGGTCGGCCCATTGCCTGCCTACAGAAGAGCACAACATGGTTTTCAAACAAAGTTTCTGCATTCGACAGTTCCATCAGCTTACTAAACAAATTTACGTGTATTGCTCTGCCCACGGGGAAGTTTAAGCCTTTTTCATATTACAAGATACAAATCGACATGATCCCATTCATTTTAATGGAAAGCTGGCGACTTCCAGCAACACGAGCAGTCGGAACCAATGGCGACCGGTTGGGCTTGTCTAGCGACGCCACAAAGTTGAGAAATCTTCAACTTCATGCAAATGAAGAGCGACTTTCAGAAGCACCAGCCAATATGAAGATGGTAGAGCTAATGTGATCAGTGGACAGCCAATAGGAAGACAGTAGAGTAGAGATATCAGTGGCGGCTCCAGACAATTTTGATTGGGGGGGCAATGGGGGGTCCTGGTCATTTCAAGGGGGGTCTCATGAAAACCCCCAAAAAAAATACAGTGGACACGGCTAATAACTGCATATTACTGCTACTAAACAAATAAAACCAGATCGATGCACACTGTGAAAAAAATGACGACAGGCAAAACAAAAAGCCGCTTCTTTTGACAGAATATTCAAGCCACTGGTACTGTTTGAACCACGAGTAACTAAAACCCCTGGATGCTAGCTGCCCCTGCGATCCAAAAGAACGACACGGTTATGATTTTAATTAAGCTGTCTTGGTTTCTCGGCTGGGCCATGGCTTAAATCCCCCGTTAAATCCATTCCATTTCTAATAAGTATTTGCAACATTAAGTGCATAATGAAAATAAAAATTCAATTATATCAATTACATTTGTATTCATAAAAAGGAACTCCCAAATGTAATTGATATTATTGAATTTTTATTTTCATTTTGCACTTAATGTTGCACATATTTATTTGAAATGTATATTTAGATACACGATTGCATTGTCAATTTACATACTGCATTGCCATTTTGCATATTACATTGCAAATTGAATTTTACAACACACGCTTCCAACACACGCTCCCACCTCCTCATCCTCCAATTCCTCGGTGTCCTCTATTTCTAATTCTAGGATCAAGCAGGGCTTTTTAATCAGGGAGGGGGTGGGGGGTCAAATGGGGGGTCAAGGCGTTTTTTGGGTGAGTCTTGAGACCCCCCAAGCCCCCCCTGGCGCCGCCGGTGAGTAGAGCTAGCGTGATCAATGAATGTCGTCACTCAGGCAACCACTAGTGGGAATGCCCAATGGCAACTTGCAGCGACAAAATCACTTAAAATCTGAACGCAGCTTTAAACAGCGACATATTCAAGACATTGGTAACAGACAATTACGCTTATCAACCACATGGGGGGACCAGTCACTCAACTTTCTTCATGTTCTCCAGCACACAACACATCTGACTGACTCTTAGTGTAAGGCATATCAGGAGCACGGATGAGAAATAGTACAGAAAGCCAGCATTAAATAATGAAAAAGCGGAGTATTGAAAAGACCTTTGCCCTCTCAGTACTGGTGAAGCATGCGGCACACACAGCCTGTTTCTGTGATGCTTCCGTTTATACTCACAACTCACCTGACAATTCATCCCACACATCACCGTCTCTCACAGTCTCTCATCACTCCTGGCACCGCATTCAAAACAAACAGAAATCTTACATTTCACTCCAAAATAATTTACTGTATGCCTATTATATTTGTCATATATATGAATGTCTAAATATATCTTATATTTTATTCAAGTGAAAGCTTAAGTTCTTTATTTACAAAAAATGAAAATACGTCTAGTAAAATTGAGTCAAAATTTAAATAATTTAGCCCTTTTTGTTGAAGTTGCAACTTTTGTTAACTACCGTCCAAGTAAAAGAATTAAACCCCAATATCATTTCACAAGTTCGCCTTTGCTTAATTAAACTGCCGCCTATTTAATTATTTGCTGAGAATATTGTATGTGTATTTGGTGTGAGAAGAGGTTTTAATACTGAGGAGTCGGGTATTGCACAAATGTAGAGTGAAGGAGGTTAGGTGATTTAACTATTTGTAGAGTTTGCTCATGATTTGATAGGACAGGAGATGTAATGGCAGGTGTTATTATTTGCACATGCTCCTCATGAACTCTTAATAAAACATTATTAACTCAATCGCCACCAGCCTCTTTAAAAAAAGTTGCCAGCCTACGCCAGCGTTTTTTTAACATTTTCACCCAAATTTAATGGCTCACAGTACATTTTCTGTAAAGAATATATGGACAAACAATATGAAAGAACAGAGTCTCAGCTTTCAAACAGAAGAAACCGTATTCTTCCATCTGTTCGTTTTTTTATCACTCCTTAGATCTGGGTAGGTTTCTTCAAAAATGCATCACTTTGATTAAACAGCTGAGATAATTAACGTTTTTTGTCAAAGATTCTGCCCAGATTACACTCCGATCAATCATTTAAAACCGCTAAAACATATACGTTCTAGGTTCTGGGATTCTGTACTTTTTCCCAAAGGTGTGTCACAGCGCCACCTGCTGTAAAACAGTACAAACACTGATTGCCGGACAGAATCAGGACAGAAGACGTGTTCTGTTGTTTCTCACATTATATGATTACCTGATGAGCTCAAGGGTCTCAGAGAACATGGTGTATGCCGATCTGGGCATCTGCGTGTCTGACTCCATCGCGACTCCACTCTCCACAAACGACAGCGCAGCTTCCAGATAACTGAGAGCTTTAGACATCTTATCCATCTGAAGAAACACATGATATGAGAAACACAACTGGTCTTTACAGAGCTCCAAACCGTACACACCGTTGCATCTGCTTTGTGCTTTAGTTTCTTGGCTTCCCTCATATGATCCTCAACAGAACGTTTCCTGGGAAACAAAGGTTAAAGGTTAAGTCACAGATCAAGCGTACAGAAACGGTGTGTGTGCGTTTGCGAGAGATGCCCACCTGTGGTCCAGCTGCAGAAGCGTCCGGGGTTTTGTCGCAGGTGGACGCGCAGGCACATCAAGGCTCTTGTGGGTTTTCTGTGATAAAACAAATGAATCTGATGTGTTCACAAACAGTGTGAAATGATGAGTGACTAGAGATAAACAGAACCTTCCCATGAGCCTCTGCTTTCTGCTGCTGGCTGTCAGGAGGAACGGGCTTCTGTTGTCTTCTCTTCTTCATGGAACTGCAGTTCTTGGTGACTCTGAAAGATGTTAAGAGCGTCTGTGTTCAGTTGTGTGTGTGGGTGATTTCCACTCACTGTTATTCATTCAGCAGCACAGACAGATCAACAAGTCTGTTTAAGTTATGCAGTAACAAAGAGTCGAGCAAAAAATACACATCACTCCCCCACCAAACAACACTTCTACAGTTAGGTGAACTTCATGATATGAGATGTACCATTCACAAACGAAGATGTTTGTGTGTTTGACAAGAGAAACAACAGAACATTGCGTGGTTTAATCTAATGTAAGGTGACCATACGGGCCATTTTTTCCAGACACATCCTGGCCAGGATTTCGGGTGCTTCCTCCAGAGATCACGAGTCCACCACGTACATCATCAGCTTTTATTTCAGAAAAGCAGCCATTATATTCCAAGGTAAGAATGAAACTACAATGATTAACAGTATTAGGATCAATAAATGTTAATTTTATGATTTTTTAAACTACAATGTGAGAACAAATGGGACCTCTGGAGGACGCACCTGAAATCCTGGCCAGGATGTGTCAGGGAAAAATGTTTCGTATGGTCACCCTGATCTAATAAAATGGTTCAGATCCGTCTGATAACAAAGCATGTTTGATATGCTCTCATTCTATATCTCTACACCAAACTATCCAACGAGCGCCATAAACAACAACAACAAAACAACTAGTTTGGTGTTGAATAACAGCAAGTGCTTCACGTGGGGAAAAAAGGATTCCAGTAATCTTTTTTGCACGTTGTCATATCCAAATTATTACCACATTTGAAATTCCTAGAAGGAATACCCAAGTTTTCATTCAAATCAGCAGAATTCACAACAGAGAAGTAGTCTGCATCTCTGAAATCTTACCATACATCATTTTTATTGTAACCCATTGGCTTTGTTACGTTTGCCTTCTCACGTCTCACGACACAGTTGGGCCTTCTTCAACTTGATTGGCTGAACATTCTGTATTCTTTAGTTTTACTGGCTGAAAAGCTGTTTGGCCTCTGTAATTTGATTGGCTGGAATTCCGTAAACCCTGTTTGATTGGTCAATCTGTTGAAATTGGGTAGCTCTGTGGTTATGCTAACGCGGTGACACTAGCGAATCAACCATACAATGACGCTTTGGAGTGGAAAAGTTCCGGCAACATGTGAAAAAGTGAGGCTACACAAGCAAACGTGAAGGTTTGATAAAGATCATGAGTTACTATTACAATGTCCTCAGAATGACATTTGTGTGTAATGATGCGGTGTGTGAATGGCAGCAGTCTGATGAGTTGTAAAGCAGAAAGTGAATGAATACCAATGTTATTGGCTTGAGTAAGAAGGACTCGACTCTTAATCACGCGAACGAGTCGTCTGTCATTCTCATTTCAGTTTTGCGTCACTCTGTGTAATGCCGCCTACGTTCCATGTGCTGCACCCGGTAGACCAATCAAAGCAGACTATAGACCTATGACCAATCAGATCAGAATCGGCTGACAGAAAGGAGGAGATTAGACAGATGAATCGCCAAATGAGTCATCTGAGAGTCAGTCAAGAAGGGAGTGAGATAATAGTGACTGCCTATTATTAGAAAACGTAGGACCTTTAAAATCACAAATCACCGACCTATATCAGGTGCTGACTATAACAAAATATACCAGCACAGACATTTGGATCAAATGACTTCATTCGTTGTTAACCCAGAAACCAAACACAAGATTCACATTTAATCTCTCTGTGTTTGTGTAGGTTTGGCAATGCATTCTGATTGGCTGTGAGGTAGGGATGAACTTGTGTGACTCACTCTGATTGGCTGTGAGGTAGGGATGAGTGTTGTGTGACTCACTCTGATTGGCTGGTGGTGTTCTGAGAGGAACAAGACCGTCTGTCCTCCTTGTCCGTTCTTTGTTTTTTCAATGAAGATGTTCCATCCCGCTCAACCTCCAAATGCAAACACATACAGAGCATAACTGAATCTGAAGTATACTGTAAACATTCACAACTGACATAATCATGAGAGAACCCATGATGAATACACAAAACTGTGAGAAAATCATTTGTCACCAGACTCTGAGATTCTCCTCACAGGTCTCTTGAGTGGGGGGATTTTTTGAGGATCGGATCTCTCGGTGACCCCTGAGTGGAACACGGGCGTTTTGGGCTCCTGTGGAATTCTGGAGAGTAGCTTCAGCTCTATTTTCACCAGCAGAGGGCGCCGGGTGAATTCTCTGTCTGTGTGTTTGGTGCTGCAGACGGACGGATCTCTCGCTCTCCTTTCGTCCGTTTTCTTTCCGTTTTCTTTCGTTCTGCGTGTGGATGTGTTTTTATTGTGCTGGGAGTTCTCAAGGCGTGTGCTCTTCACAGTCTGTTTGTGATTGGCCTTGGTGTCGACGTGGGTTGGGTTATGAGACCGACCCTGCTGAGGATCTTCAGCCTCTGTCCTTCCAGGGGAATCGTGGGAGTCTGGCCTGATGTCATGACACGGACTCTTGGGGTTCTGCCGGTTCACACAGACAGGTTAAAGTGATGATTCACCCAACAATAACAATATACACCCTCTTGTCAATTCTTCCTTCCTTCGGCAGAACACAAAAGATGATATTTTGAAAAAATTTGTTAACCTGACCCTATTGACTTGCATTGGTTTTGTATCCCTCCAATAGAAGTGAATGGGGTCCCGTGCTGTTCGGCCACCAACGTTCTTCAAAATATCTTCTTTTGTGTTCTGCCGAAGAAAGGAAGCTGTACTGGTTTGAAATGACAAGATGGGGAGTAAGTGATGTCAGAAAGTGTCACCCTTACCGTGCCGAACATGCTTTCATTTCTCTGAGGATTCACAAACTTCATAAATTGTGACATTTTTTCTACATCTCACTGTGTCTAAGAGCACTAGTCACACAAAAGGGAAACATAGACCCCAGTTTGATTATTTTACTGGTTCCGTTCCCCACCCTCAACCCTGTTCTTTCCTGCCCTCGTCTCTATACTTTGTGCTGTACATAAAAACCCATTTCCTCCAGTATGTAACAGTTGATATTGTTACCTGTGTGTGTGGTGAGCGTGATGTCACATGAGCGCTGATGTTGTCACTGTCTGAAGAACTGCTGTCAGAATCACTGCAGATGCTGGAACTCCCCCTACACACGCGCACGGACACGCAAGAGGCACATGCGCACGCACACACGCACAATCAAGAGTCACTTTGTACAAAACCATCTGCTAAATGAAACCATGTCAATGTCACCACAGTTTGTCGTGCAGCTAAAGCTTTAAACCCATCCCACAGACATCTGATCTGATCTGATCCGTGTGATACTCACTGGTGATCTGGAACTGTGTCTGATGATTCAAGACCCTCTGATGAAAAAAAAAAACATGCACACATAACGGAGGTCACATCTCACCCTTCTGATTTATTTTGTTTTTACACCAAGCTCATGATCCCACTGAGTAACCCAATTAAAACCCTTCACCTGTGTGTGTGTGTGTGTGTGTGTGTGTGTGTGTGTGTGTGTGTGTGTGTGTGTGTGTGGATGTTTTTTAAACATGGTGAGACAGGAAGTGGTCTTCTTGAACACAAAATACTTACGGTGAGTAGGGGATGCATGCAGCTCCTGTTACAGGAATAAATGAGTAAAACAACCTGCGCTTCTAATGAAATCTACTTCACGTGTGACGACTGTGTTGTCTCAGACCTCCGTGGAGAGCACAGGCCCTCTTGTGCTCAGTGTAGGAATGTTTGTCAACATCTCAGGCCATGAAGTCATCTCCTGTGTATAACAAAGACTTTTATAATCATCCTCTCTCTCCTCCTAAACCCAACAACCCAATCTGCTCTGACCTTCAGTATGTCATCCACACGCTGAGCTTCATGACAGCCAATCTGAAACAGACACAAATGCCCCACAATGACAGTAAAAGTCTAACCCAGCGATTGCCGATCTCCACCATTCAAATGGATTATTAAACATACTAAATGATGTTTTCTTGAAAATGTCAAAATGAAGAAAGTTTTATGAGATGGTGAGGTTTTGGGGTTGGGTTAGGGGAAGGTAATAGATATATTATAATATTCAGTTTGTCCGGTATTAAAATCATAACGCCTATGCAAAGTGTGTGTGTTGATACATGTATGTGTGTGTGTGTAAGCCCTCACGTCAACAGACTGTGGCGGCCGCTCAAAAGGATGCTTTGGACTGTCACTGTTCTTCAGGTCGGGTAAGTGCTCATTAGTCTCCGGTGAAGTTTTAAAATCAGGAGAGCCGCTGGTCATCTGGTCCTGACCATCCATCGGCCTCACGTACGCCGTGGGCTTCTTCGGGTTCAACAGACCCGCTTTATGATGCAAATTCAATGGGAGTGTAGGAGCCAGTGGAAGAGCCTCCATCTGTGACGGCTCCGCCCGACGGCCTTCAGGAGACATGTCGTCCAAGTCGCTGGGCTGCAGGGGGGAGAGGGGCTCGGCGGGTGGAGACAGCAGCGGTAGGTTCTCACCAGAGGCCGTGGGGCCGTCTGTGTATCCCCAAGAGTTCTGGAGAGGAGACAGCTGTGTGGAATCACTGAATTGAAACACAAGTTCCCGCGGTCCAACATCTCTTCCATCCTCGAAGTTACCCAGCATCATCTGAATGCGAGCAGACAGCTCGTCACTCTTGTCTATCTGAAAATAAATTTGACAAAGTGCCTTTAAACTCAGTTATGGATGCTGTTCCTCTACAATATACAACACAAACGGGATTATTGCACTAAAAAAAAAGAGTTCAGTTTGCTTTCATGGACAGGAGACAACGCAGCCGGAAATGGGACTCCGGTCTCTTCGGCACGCTGGTCAAAGAGAAACATCACAGAATTGTATAAGACACAGTTAACTAACTTTCAGTTTCAGGTGGAAAACAGCCTTGACAGTTAGTTGTGAGTGTTGTGGACTATGATATGATCCACACAATGATTTATGTTACAATTGACTGTAATAAAAACAGGGTGTGTGATTGTTTCTGTTTAAAGCTAATCTGAAGCTACAGAGTCACTTCAAAAGTCCTCACTTTCGTTTAGTGTTGTGTCAGTAGGGAACTTCACAACTAGTCCGCACATAAATGAATATATATATATATATATATACGATTACATCAGAAAGAAAAAAGAGTGCTATACAGAGGACATGTGATGATCTCCATGACGACGTGGTGTTGTGTTATCAGATTTACACTCATGTGTCATGTGATGCTTCACCTTATATGGCTCACTGAAGAGAGGAGCGATTCTGTCATAACGTGTCTCCTCCTGCTGCTGCACCTCCTGGTTCCTCCTCTCTCTCTCCATCCGCCTCAACACGTTACGATCCTCCATGTGTGCGCTGCCAGTTCTAATGGTTGGCTGTGTTTGTGACCTGAAGGAAGTGTGAAAACAGAACACACACACACACACTCATGTTTCTGTGTCTGAAACACTTCAAACAACCAGGGGACCTCCGATAGAAGGCCTCCAGATGACTTCAAATAAGACAAAACAAACAGTAAAATGAGCCAAAACAACTAAAAATCTGGATATTTCTTGCTTTGCTTATTTTGATAACAAAATACATTACTGGCAGAATGTTTTAATGGGTATAAATTGTGCTTGGGGAGATCTCCACATATTGGAGTGAAATGTCAAAGGGCGTTGGAATAAAAAGGATCTCAGTCTTCAAATGGTCAAACAATGTTGCGCTTTAAAGTTAGTGAACACATTTGTGAAAGTTTTGGATTAATAAACAGACAAACACACACACAAAATACTGTCAAACTTTACGATTGTAATGGTAAATTGAACAAAAGTGTCTGAATGCACACAGACTCGTCTCACCCCACAGTCAAACGATCTTATAAATCATAAAGAATGGCATTTTTTTAAAATCGAAAAGTATATAATATTTTTATAAAACACGTATGTGTGTTTACCGATGAGTAGCACAAGATTAACACTGTGTGTATTTTTTCTCACCTGTTTGCTCTGCTTAATATCTGTTTGTTCCTCGCGCCGCCTGTGTTCGGTCGTTCATGGCGTCATTGTTTATCATGTGACCTGATTGACGCGGACACGCGCGAGACGGACACAGGGCGCCTTTGCAGATATTGCGATATTTAAAAAAAATCGTCTAAACAAATTTGCCATCGTTCTTTATATCAATTAAATCGCATATCAAAACCCCAACTGACAACACCTGAAGTTGAGCGACGCTTTAAGAGTATAAGATGCTCAGAGAGTACATTTACATTTAGACATTTAGCAGACGCTTTTATCCAAAGCGACTTACAAAGAGTTTAGGAGCAATAAGCGAAAGTTCATACAGGAGCTATAATACATTAGATCAAAATACAAAGTTACCGGTTTCACCTAAAGATAGACCACTACCTGTTGAGAGAAAGGGTTAGTGTATTTTTTTTTTCTCATTTGTTTGTCAAGTATTCACAGAAGAGATGTGTTTTAAGTAGTTTTTTTAATGTTGTGAGAGATGTGGTTGAACGGACAGAGTTAGGAATAATGTTCCACCAGGAAGGAGTTGTGAATGAGAAAGAGCGGGAGAGCGATTTACTGCCCTTTTGGGAAGGCAATACAAGCCGCCGCTGGTTTGCTGAACGCAGGGATCTTGATGGGGTGTAGGAGTGCAGGAGAGTGTGGAAGTAAGCCGGTGCAGATCCAGTGATAGTCCTGTAGGCAAGCATTAGTGACTTGAATCTGATACGGGCTTTGACCGGTAGCCAGTGAAGAGAGATGAAAAGGGGAGTCACGTGAGCCCTTTTGGGCTGTTGGAAGACGATGCGTGCTGCTGCGTTCTGAACCAGCTGAAGTGGTTTGATAGTCTTTGCAGGAAGACCAGCAAGGAGAGCATTGCAGTAGTCCAACCTTGAGATTACCAGGGCCTGGACAAGGAGTTGTGCCGTATGCTCGGTGAGATATGGTCTGATCTTTCTAATGTTGAATAAGGCATATCGGCATGACCGTGTTGTCTTTGCAATGTGATAATTGAAGGACAGCTGTTCATCAAACATGACTCCGAGGTTCCTGGCTGTTTTGGAATGGGTGATTGTGGTATTGCCAAGATGGATGTTGAAATCGTGTTGGACCGTAGGGTGTGCCGGAAACATGAGTAGTTTGGTCTTGGCAGGGTTCAGCTGGAGGTGATGGTCTTTCATCCAAGCTGAGATGTCCTCGAGGCAGGCTGTAATGCGAGCTGCTACAGTGGTATCGTCTGGGTGAAACGAGATGTAGATCTGGGTGTCGTCGGCATAACAGTGAAATGAGAAGCCATGTGCCTGTATGATGGGTCCCAGTGATGTCGTGTAGATGGAAAAAAGCAGCGGTCCAAGCACCGACCCCTGAGGGACCCCAGTGATCATGTGGTGAGCCGTGGACAGCGAGCCCCTCCATGACACCCTGAAGGATCTGTCGGAGAGGTAGGATTTGAACCAGCAGAGGGTAGAGCCTGTGATTCCTAGTGATGACAGGGTTGCTAGCAGTATCTGGTGATTGACAGTGTCAAACGCTGCAGATAGGTCTAGCAGAATCAGGACCGAGGATTTAGATTCCGCCTTGGCTAGCCGCAGTGCTTCTGTGACCGATAGCAATGCCGTCTCAGTGGAGTGGTTTGTTTTGAAGCCAGACTGCTTGTCATCCAGTAGTTTATTCTGGAACAGGAAGACACCTGGTTGAAAGCTGCCCTTTCAAGTGTTTTTGCTATAAATGGGAGGAGAGAGACAGGTCTGTAACTGTCGGGAGTAGAAGGGTCCAATGTTGGTTTCTTCAGTAAGGGCGTGACCTGGGCCTGTTTGAATGTGGATGGAAAAGTGCCGGTGAGCAGGGAGGTGTTGAGAAGCCTGGTGACTTCAGTGTCCTTAAGTGGGGTGAAAGAGGAGAGTTTGATGGTTGAAGTGTGGGAGGTGTTTCCCAAGGTCTGAGGTACCGAGAATTGTTTGCTGATGGATGATGTTTTGTCAGTGAAAAATACAGCAAAGTCTTCCGCAGTCAATGATGAAGTGGGCGGGGGAGGATTGGGGCAAAGAAGAGAGTTAAATGTCTTGAAAAGCTGTCGAGTGTTAGATGCATTGCTTACCTTGGTGGTATAGAAAGACATTTTTGCTGTGGTAACACTAGCAGAAAAAGAGGAGAGTAGTGACTGGTAGTCCCCTAGGTCAGCAGGGTTCTTGGTCTTGCGCCATTTCCTTTCAGCAGCCCTGAGTGTACTACGTTGTTCACGGATGATGTCAGACAGCCAGGGGCAGCGGGGAGTGGCACGAGCCGGTCTGGAGGACAGAGGACAAAGGTTATCTAGACAGGATGTAAGTGTTGAGTGTAAGGTGTCGGTGGCAGTGTCAGGATCTAGAGAAGCAAAGTTGGAGGGAAGAGAGGATGTCACTCTGGCAGAGAGTGTGTTAGGAGAGAGAGAGCGAAGGTTCCGTCTAAAGTGAACGGGTGGTGGTGTTGGTTAGGGTTAGGTTAGGGTTAGTGCATGTAGGAAGGAGCATGTTGAAAGTGATGAAGAAGTGGTCCGAGATGTGAAGAGGTGTGACTTGAATGTTATCTGTGGTGCAGTTACGGATGTAGATGAGATCCAGCTGGTTACCAGATCTATGAGTACTGGCTGTGACGAGGCGCGTGAGGTCGAACGAGGCGGTGAGGGTGTGGAAGTCAGCAGCATAGGGTTTCTCCAGGTGGATGTTGAAGTCCCCAAGGACTACAAGAGGGCCGCTATCCTCCGGAAATGATGAGAGCAGCACATCTAACTCTTCAATGAAGTCGTGAAGAGGACCTGAGGGACGGTAAACTACAACAACGCTGAGCTGAGTGGGAAAAGTGATATTAACAGCATGGTATTCAAATGAATAGTTGTTGCATAGGGAAGATAGTGTGGAATATTTCCAATCATTGGTGATAAGCAAACCTGTGCCTCCTCCTCTTCCAGTTTGGCGGGGAGTGTGGGAGAAGGAGTAGTTTGTGGAGAGAGCAGCGGGTGTGGCTGAGTCTTCAGGACGAATCCAAGTCTCAGTAAGACCAAGAATGTGAATCTCAGACTGGCTGGCAAACGCATCGATGAAGTCAGTCTTGTTCACAGCTGACTGGCAGTTCCAGAGACCCATAGATAGAGACAGAGGTGTAAAAGGAGAGATGTGAATGGGACGCGCTTGAGAGTGTGTGCGTCGTGCCTTGCGTCTTGGGTGAGAACGCTGTCTACGGTAGAATACAGGAATAAACTCGAAACACATGTTAGTAGACAATTAAATGAAAGCAAAGGTATGTTAAATATACTGATGTGCCTTGCCGGTGTCCTTGCTCGGTGGAGTCGCGCAGGTAGAGTCGCAGGTCTTTACACTCGTCGGTCTTCACACGAGGAGTAAGATGCTATAGTTGAGGTCATCCGTTTATTTTGAGGTAAATTCCCCGGATAAACCGCGTTACCAAACCTTTCCAAATAAAAGGGCTGAACAACACTCCAGATGAGTTGAGTTAGTAAGAGGCTGCAGACTTAGAGCCAGCAGATCTACGGCCCAGTTTTACAGGGGCGCTGTTCCTTATGCGTCCAATGGGGGGAGACTGTACAGTATGAGCTAAGAGAACGGACAGAAAGTCTAAAGTGATATGACTGAGAGTGATACAGCAAATAATAGCAAATTGAATTGTTGTGAACGTTGCAACATTTATAATTTATAGCCCATTAGCTAAGGGGCGATCTTTTATTTTAATACGAATACGTAAAGTCTATATCATTTATCGCTTTATGCTCTTATGTATCAGCGAGCGGGAGCATTTGACACTTGGGTAACAACCAAAAAGAAGAGTTGCAAGGGTAATCGTCATTGGGAGTCTTCATGTTTTAATCAACATTATTGTTCACAAAAAGTTGTCCTTTGATTCTTTTGGCTAAATAGGGCCTTTATAGCTTTAAAAAGGACCTGTGTGTGTCACGGTTTTATAGCTGTGTGACATTAGCAGATATTTTATCCATCTGAAACAACTACGTGCACCGTTTTAAATTCACAAAAACATTTAGATTAAACTGTTTCTTGATGTCAATAAATGTATGTATTAATACCAATAGTGAATATCTAAAGACATTTAAACCGTAGTGCATGTCTATCTCAAATTTTAAAATAACTTTAATTCACAAAAAACATCTAATTAGTCAACGTCTAGGGATGGGTAATTAATAATTTGTAAGTTTTGAGCATCGATTTAATGTTTTTTCCCTGTATAACCTATATCCCTCCTGGACGCATCATCAAAAACTGCCTGCTCCAAGTCTGCAGCCTCCCCGCAGCCACTTTGAAGAACTTGCCTTGGTGGTGGAAAAATAAGAGAGATGAGATTATTTCGCAATTATAAGTTATTTCGCAAACCTTTTGCGTCCCCTGAGAATATCGCGTTGCCTCGTAAAACATTTGCATTCATTAGCAAAGAAATGTTTGTGTTCTCTCGCAAAACATTCTGTGATTTCCAGGGGCGTCGCAACCGTGGGGGATGTGGGTGTACTTTTCCCGGTGAGAGGGTTAAACACCCGCAATTTTTTGCAGTTTTTCCGCAGTTTTGTACAAACGTCTTACAGCAGTCGCTCCACCGTTTTCTCTTGCCGCTCTGTGTCTGCGCTCGATGCGGCTGCTTCGTCTCCCCTCCCACTCAATCAGAACACCGGCTTTGAGTGTGACCGGATGGTGATTGGCTGTTCTGCCTTAAGTCCCGCCTCTCTTGGTGTGTTAGATTTATCGGTTAGCTCGTGCTGAGGAGGCGGGAACGGTAATAGTTATTTACGCCTCCCTATTCCAGTTACTTTGAATGAATGTTTATGCTTTCGAGGTTTTTAAATAACCTTGATATGTGTTTGGGGAGATGTTTTGTTGATATGTCGAGTGTTTTCTGAATTATATTTAGTTTTTAGACTAATGCTAATTGCAAATTGGGATTTTGTTCAGAAATAGCTAAATTCGGTTATTTATGTGGCATGTAATGTATAAAGTAACTGTGATGAAGAAGACAGGGAATTGACGAGGAGGAGGGACAAATTGTCCTTGTCAAGCAGTGTATTTATGGGTTTATTGATTTTGATATTTTGAACATTGCTTTTTTTGTTTGATTGTACCTGTTGAACAACTATGAAAGAAAAGTTAATATTATTTTAATGTTTAAAAACAGAAAATTGTTACATTATTTATACCTCCAGAGAAAAAGCTTTGTGTGGGCGTTTTTTTATATCTCCCCTTTTCAAGGTGCAAGTAAGCAAACTTTAGCGGTCACAGTCCTGTCAGACCTATTTCACTATCAAGCTTTCCTCTGTCTTTCCCCCCTGGGATTATTCAAGTATTTCTGATTCATTACCAAGTCTACTGTTGTGTATTTTCACAACAGAGTTTTGACTTATTTTCTGTGTATTCCGAATGGAATTTTTATACTTTACTAGTATCACACATTTAAATGGGAAGCTTTTTATATCTTGTATGTTATACCTTTTGTACCGTTCTGTCATTAAATTCAACGTTTTCGTTGTTAACAAACAAAACACATCCATCCCCCGCACTTTTGAAAAGCTTGCTACGCCCCTGGTGATTTCGGACAAACACGTCCTATTGTCCCGCTAAGTAGGTCTACATTGAAAATGTGTTTTCTCCGAACTCGTAGAATATTTTGCGATGTTTCTTGGGGGAATGCAAAAGTTAGTAAAAATACAACATTCATTTACTTTACAGAAAGGTATGAAACATTTTAACAGAGTTCAAAATAAAATGTAATCTAATATCAACAATAATATCAAAGAAAGTCATATAGGCCAATAATGATTTTTGCTATAGTCCCGGTTGTGAAACGTTGAGTTTTTCTATTCCAATATAAAAAATTACGAGTCTTGAGATAGATAACCTACTGTAGAAAGATTGCTCTTGAATATATTTAATTTCACATTGACACATGGTGCATGGAGAATAACTTTTTATTTATTTATTATACTCACTAATCAACAGTGCAATAGGCTACTGTAAATATATCAGAGTTAGCCGGTGGGCTAATTCTCATCTCTTGCCCCTCTCCAGTAGTTTGAACATGCTCATATTTCAATTGGCAACGTTCCAGTAATGAATGGCTCTTGCATTGGATGCAACGGCATATGCTGTTATCCAAATGGTGAATCGGTTGTTTCGCTACCCATTTCTCTCTCAGTTACTTTAGAAACAACAGGTAATATACTTGTATGTCTGTAGTTTTCAACAAATTCTTTATCGCCACCCTTAAATACTGGAGTTATAATAGCTCTTTTCAAAGGCATAAGGAAAAAATCTTTGAAGGTGAGATTAAACAGGGTGACACGCTGAAATATCTTTATTTGATTTAAATGTTGTCAGTGTTACCTTCCGTAAACGTCCTTTGCTTTTGAATCTTTAAAATGACTAATATATGTCCCACATCTGATTTAGATATTTCTCGTAATTAAAAAATTGGTTTGTCCGCATTTGTTGGTTTAGATACAGTATTACTTAAATTAGAACAATTTTCAAGATCCTCATCTTAATTTATAAAAAAAATATTAAAACTATTTCCTGATCCTGAATTATAACTCCATTAATGTTGAGTTCCGTGTCCTTTTTCCAATTAGCATATTTTTTCAGGTTACTTTCCCATTTCCCTGTGCATCTTTAATTAATCTGATAATAAATCGGCTTTCTCCTTTCTTAAATTACTTACAATTGTATTTCTTAAAGATGTAAAAATATACTGTGACCAGTTTTAACTGCTCACTTCAGACCTAAATTTCGCTCTTTCATTTGTTGCCAGAGCATCATTAAGATGCAGAAAGTCTAAAAGTAAGTCAACAGAAAACAGTAATGTGCTAATGCAGGGCTGTGCTTCAATGTTTCTCATGTGCAGCTCACGAACAGTAACGCGTGCTTGTTATTATTATTTATTGATTACGAAATTTCATGTAAAAGTAAAGGTTTTAATTAATTAATTTGGAATTAATAAATATATATAAATGCCTCAATGCCATTATTAATTATTAACATAATAATAAACATTTCTTTAATATTTTCTTTAATATCTTATAATAATTTGAAAATTCCAAGGTTAAAATAAAATAGTTTTCCAAAACTGTGGGAATATGTGAATGGATGGTGTTTTTGTAGTAGGGGTAAAAAAAGAATGGTACTATTTACAGAACTGAGGGCACGGATTGGAAACTCGTGGTTATGGTTTATTAATCTATGGACAGGATTTGTTAAACAGAGTGAATGAATTAAGTCCTCATTGGCTCAGTTATATGGAGAGGCTGCGCTAGGTCCTCAAGATGGCGCCCACGCCAGAAAGGTCACGTGCCTGAAACCCATTCATATCTAATAAAGATAATAGGTTAACACTTGTCATATATAATCCTATAAAACTTCACAAAAAAAATTAAGATATTCGTGCTTTTATCATAAAGCACAGCTTTTTCTAATAATCATACACAAAGAAGCTTATTCTATATTAAACAACTGCGTATTAATACAAAAGTAACAAACGTTTATTTGTGTCTCATAATGTTGTGTGGATTTGTTCAGGTGTGAGTTGTGCTCTTCTTCTGTTTGTTTTTAACCATGGCCAGGAATGGTGGACACTGTAACTTGTTTTCCAGGAATGAAGTCAGTCTAATGCAGAGAGTCTGTGGCGGCAGCGGCGGCTGTTGTTGTTGTTGTTGTTGTTGTGTCAGATGCGGAGTGACATCGAATCTCATGCCGCACTCCTCGGGCAGTGTGGAGGAAGCGGTGTGAAGCTGAATCGGCTCTGTGATGTAAATTTCCATAGTTTCTCCATTCACAAGTGATTGATTGACTGGCAGTAAAACAAAAACTTCATCCCACGAACTGCACCTCTTGCTGAAAAACCAGCAGAACTCTCCCGCTTCTCCTGCACAGAATCAACAGAAATATGAGCGAGTCGCGCAGGTTCGAATCCCATTAAATGAGGCGCCGCTTCACACCCTTAAGGAAATTTACCATGTTTTAAAACAACCAAGAACATGGTGAGCAGAAAACAACAACGGTTTTGAAACCCACGGCTGTCAAAAACATGGTTCCTCTAGTCTAGTAAAACCATGGGTTTGCCTATAATGTAATCAATTCACCAAAAAAACAGGGTTACTCGGCTCACTTTTAAAACACAAAAAATATGCACGATACCACAATGCATGGCAGGTTATATTCATCCACCGACGCGCACATTGTGACAAAACATTTTTTTCTGAGCTTCCGACAGTGAAGAATAAGATACGTACGTACCTGCGTCTGAGTCTGTGAATCGGATAGTGAGTTTCTGTTGTCTGATCAGAATCTGTCTGTAAGCGAGCACAGTGCAGGTCAACACACAAACAGACGGACGCTCAACGTCTCTGGAAATTTCCTTGAGAACCTCATCTTTATCCAAACACTCAGTGCTGTGTCCTTCAGCCACGAGCACGAGAGAACACAGAGATCCGCACAGCAGCCAGAGTGAAGCCACGGGTGACATGATGAATGTGTTCAGGCTCTGAAGCTCCGCGGATCTGTCGAGTCCATCTGTGGAGAGGCGGATAAATCCAGAAGCACACAGAGAGTTCACAGGGAGCGATTTTACAAAAGTCCTTTACTGACTGCGCAACAGCCCCCGTCACGCAGCGCGCGCGCACAAGAACAGATGATTACATACTTTAACCTGCGGTCACAGTCAATCAGTCCTCAGCAGCTAATCACAGTGAGCAGAAAACGTGTTTTCATTTGGAGTTCAAGCAAGTTCCTTTTGATAAATCTCAAGAAAACGCACAAGCAGACGATAAACGGTGAAAAAAGGAGATCACATGGTAACTTCACAAAAGCTTCGTTTATTAAAACGTTATGCTGCTGATACATCTGATATAAAATCACAGTGGAACAAAAAACAACATGTGAAAGGGTTAGCTGGCCATTCAAATAACCACTTTATAAGGTGCATAAGGTTAGAAATGATTTGTGAAACATGAAACAGAAGAGTTTATGTGAACAAAGACATCGTGACAAAATCAAAAAATGTTGCAAATATTTAAACACAGCCAAAATATTCCCGCACCATCCCACCCAGTCCCACAGAGGAACAAGTCCACATAATAAACAGATGCGTAAAAAGCAAATTCATCCATGTCAGAGGATCTATTTCCATGAGAATCTTTCATTTGGTGTATCGAGGACTGAACTTGGCAGAGTCACAACACACAGTTGCTGGCCAATGAAATCAGGTCAGAGCTCAACCATTGAATGCTCAAGTTAAAAACAGAGAGATTTGGGCTCGAATCATTTCGTGACAGAAGGTTCATTGTGCTTTTCTGAGAAAAAACTGGCTTAGATGAGGAATTTAGATCTTCTGAGAACGCTAAAATTGTATTTTTCCACTTGGTATTTAATCACACCCTTAAAACCCCCAAAAGCCAAGAGTTTGTGTTCATAATGTTTCTGTCTGACTTCCAAACCGCAGCAGCAGCAAATATAACATGTCAAGGCATTTGAATAAAGCCTCTTTCAGCCAAGCCACAAACCTAAAAAGCTTTTTTTAACTGTGTTTCAGTAGCTCTATGCTGGTGTTCGCACGGGTCAGCGTGACCCGTGAGAGAAGAGGAGGGTTTTAGGAAGGGGTCATGACCTCAGGCTCCTTCGTGCCTTCTCCGGGGTCACAGCCACACTCACTGGCCACGCTCACAGAAGACACCACCAAACTGCTCCAGTCATCCACGTAGACGAAGGGGAGAATATCATGAGCGGTGGGCTTACAGCACTGCAGAAAGAGAACAGGCAGTGGTGAGTCGCTGCAGAAACGCTGCAGACACACTAGAGCAAAAGGCCATTGAGGTTCAGATTCCATTAGGAGCTTCAATTGTTCTATGTAACACACACGCACATAAACACGCACACGCTGAGAGAACCGGACAGATCAACTGCCAGCATACGCCAGGAGAGAAACTTCAAGGTCATGAGTTTGATTTCTAGGCAAACATTAACCACACATAAAAATGTTTGTGTGAAATGTAACGTGGTGTTTGTTTGGAAGGGACGCTCTGCATTGGATTAGTGCCCTGCCGGTGTTACCTGTGTCGAGGAACTTGCGTTCTCAGAACAGTGATTAAGGCCGCATGATGTGCACCGAGTGAAGGTAAACGTCTCAGGATAAACAATCCAGCCGTCCCAGCCCAAATCTGACCAAACATAAACAACACATCACAAATGGATGATTAGAGAAGAACAAGAACAAGTTCAGCTGATATTTGTGAAACGAATAAATGATATTTGCGAGTAATACAAACACAAAGACTCAAAATAACCATCATCTCATGAGAGCAATGCCAGTGATGCAATACAAAAAAACAAATGATATATAAAAACATTAAGTCTGGAGTGATGTGTTTTCTGTATATTTCCTGAAATGTCAAAGCTTCTTTTGGGATCTCACCCTTGATGAAAATCTGTGAGGAATGTTTGCAACACTTCTGCTGTGTGGTCTTTCCAGATTCCTCAGGGAATGTTGAGTTCACTGATGAAGAGACAACAAACACATCAATGTGAAGCAATGACAGCGTCAGAGGAATTTACAGCCAATCTACCTGCTGTGGTTGAGACGGCGTCTTTCCAATGCTCACGCAGATGTTTCATCTCAGACACCGAGACACGCGGCTCCTGCTGAAGGTTCAGAGATTCCAGAAGAATTTTCCTGATTTCAACTTCCTCTCTGCATCTGCCAAATAATATCAGAAATGAGCTCAATTAATGACATCACCTGTTACTTTAGAGTAATAGGTCAGCAGTGATGTCATTTGTCTGTCTGTCATGTGCGTGTATCACGTTTTAGTTTTCAGTGGACTGGTTGAAGCGTGTGGGTTTTACGTCTGTATAACAGAAGATCACACACCAGATTTTTTTAGAACACACGGTAAGTTTAATATGACATATTACAGTAAAATGTTTATTGTGGGTAAAATCCAGATTTCTGGAAAGTTTGGTCTGTGAAACGCGATCAGTGTGCGTGAGCGTGTGTTCTCAAATGAAAGAGCAGAATGTGTAAGTGACCCGTCACCTTCATGCTCGACACATGAGAATCCAAAAATAAGCTTTGAGCTTCAGGTTTCACAGCAGTTTAAAGCTGGGCATCGCTCCCGCTGTTAAGTGACAGAAAAACCTACTGACCAACACTGACATCATCATGAAAAAACTTACCTGTGAGCTTCGGCTGCAGGACGCAAAACAAACATGTTCCCGAGAGGAAAGGCCAGAAGAACCACCACGGCACACAGCAACACGCACATGTCTGCAAACTGGGCTCTCTTGACGTGAACGTGAAGATGCTCTGACTGGACAGAAGGAATGAATGTTGTTTGTTGCAGCCTGGGAAAGCTGCGTTTTATCTACGTTAGCCGGGCTCGGCCTTGAAATACTTCACACTGTTTTCACGGCGAGCAAACGGAGGGTGTTGAACTGGATATGAGATAAATGAAGAGAATAAAGGCTTCGTTGAGGAAAACACGAGTGAATTCTTCTTCGTTTCATTTTGTATGGACACATGGTAGCAAAGATGATAAGACCAAATCTGCAGGTGCATGGACGACAAATAAAGAGAAAGATCAGAAAGGATCAGAAATGTCAACAACAGTGGAATAAAAACGGAATTCATCAAATATTCATTGCTCTATAAAGGTCATGAACTGCATCAGAGATGATCAAGGAAAAGATGTATTATATGACGCCTCTGGAAAGGAATGTAAATCACATGTACACACGTCAATACAAGAATATTTTGAAAAAGCATCTGCTATACATGCACACACACAGGCACACACGTACGCACGCACACACGTACGCAAGTACACACACACACAGATTCATTTCATACACAAATATAAGTGAAAGTTGCTTTTTGACATTTTCAAACTTTGTGAACATTCATTTTACACCAGCACCTGCGTTTAGTCTGTCGAAAAGCTATTCACTTGAAATACAAAGATACAAATGTACTTTGACCTGAGATGAACTTGTGAATCAAAGGAATCATGTGTGTGTGTGACCTTGACTCCCATCTGTCAGGAGAAATGCCAGCCGCCATGTGTGAAGGAAGCTCATTCTCAGCAAATCACCTTCAGCTCAATAAAGACATGCATTGTTTCACCAGCTGATATTTATCGATATTTAATCATCATCATGGTTCACATGTGTAGGTAGGGTTAGCTGTACTTCAAGCCTGTCAAGGGTGTGTATTATATCTATTCAGTGTGACAGGTTCACTAACAATCAGTAGTTACAAATGTTTAGAAATAATGATGTTTTTACACATAATAAATAAAGGTAAAAGATACTGCCAATAACCTAAATTGATGTTTGGAAATTATCTTTTTTTTCAGAACACACAGAAGATAAATAAATCTTCACAGGTTCACGGCGGGCTGGATCTGACGTCACCCCTCACAGCGTTCCAAAAGAATATTTACCCCGTCCTGATCCACTAACACAACATTCACTAAATAAAACTACTTATTTTCTTATGGAACCTCACTTTTTATCTATAATCCTTAACTAAATCTGGTGGGGTTACTAGCAAACAGACGGTAAATGACCTCTGACCCCATCTGGATTCTGAGGTAAATCTGAGCTGCAGTCCTGTTAATCCTAATCTATCCGTGATCACGTGATGGAGGAAAAACCCTAATCATATCTCCGTCACGTTCACATAGAAAACATGTTCTCTCTGCTGCTTCTGCCAACAATCTGATGTGGTGAGTTCTTCTTTTAGATGATAGGATACACATGCATCTATTTTGTTGCATTTGATGTCTGCAGTTCTCTTGATATATTTAGCATGTGTACCAGTGGCGGCTCCAGACAATTTTGATTGGGGGGGCAATGGGGGGTCCTGGTCATTTCAAGGGGGGTCTCATGAAAACCAAAAAAAATAAATACAGTGGACACGGCTAATAACTGCATATTACTGCTACTAAACAAATAAAACCAGATCGATGCACACTGTGAAAAAAATGACGACAGGCAAAACAAAAAGCAGCTTCTTTTGACAGAATATTCAAGCCACTGGTACTGTTTGAACCACGAGTAACTAAAACCCCTGGATGCTAGCTGCCCCTGCGATCCAAAAGAACGACACGGTTATGATTTTAATTAAGCTGTCTTGGTTTCTCGGCTGGGCCATGGCTTAAATCCCCCGTTAAATCCATTCCATTTCTAATAAGTATTTGCAACATTAAGTGCATAATGAAAATAAAAATTCAATTATATCAATTACATTTGTATTCATAAAAAGGAACTCCCAAATGTAATTGATATTATTGAATTTTTATTTTCATTTTGCACTTAATGTTGCACATATTTATTTGAAATGTATATTTAGATACACGATTGCATTGTCAATTTACATACTGCATTGCCATTTTGCATATTACATTGCAAATTGAATTTTACAACACACGCTTCCATATGCGAGTTGCTCCGGTCCCACCTCCTCATCCTCCAATTCCTCGGTGTCCTCTATTTCTAATTCTAGTATCAAGCAAGGCTCGCCCTCCACTGCAACGGGTATATTTTCAGTCCTATTTCCATCTGCTGTCAATTTGTTTTTAGGTATGACGAAGCGATCCATTTTTAGCTTCAAGATATAAAGTGCGTTGCAGCACTTACGGGCTCGCGGCAGCGCCTTGAACGCAATGACGCAAGGCGCAGCGGCAGCAACGTTCATGGGGCGTCGCAGTGATTCTTATGTTTATATTTCGAATAAATTATGAATTATTATTGTTCTGCATAGTTTGAAGAGGACCATTGTTAAATCTTTATCCCGGATATATATATTTTAATATATATTAAATATTTTTTAATCAGGGAGGGGGTGGGGGGTCAAATGGGGGGTCAAGGCGTTTTTTGGGTGGGTCTTGAGACCCCCCAAGACCCCCCCTGGCGCCGCCGGTGATGTGTACATAGATGTGAAGCACTGTAAACGGTGAATGTGTGTTTGTGTGTGTTTGTGTGTGTTGGTGCAGTGAAATGGGATGCAGAGTCACTAAATCAAACAAACAGCAGCGGATACAACGTAAGCGAGGTGTGTAAATGTCCAGATCAGTGACTCTATAAAACACAAGGACACGTTCACATTTTAAAGAGCTGTCTCTCTCCGTCTGTCTTTCTCTTTCGTAGCAATTGTCTCAGTTCCAGGTAATTAATCTGGTTTATTTGTCTGGAGGACATCTTATTACTGCTGCGGTGAATCTGAATGATTGAATGTGTTTTCTCTCTGTGTCTGAAGCGTCACACACAGCGGTCACAGGTGAGACGCGCACACACACACACACACACAGGTGTTTCTGTGAATGTGATGAAAGTCACCGCTCTGTTTCTCTGCAGCCATGCGCGCAGCTCTTCTCATCCAGCGCTGGTACCGTCAGTATGTTGCTCGGCTGGAGATGAGACGTCGCTGCTCCTGGAACATCTTTCAGTCTATAGAATATTCTGGAGAACAGGATCATATCAAGGTGAAAATACCACTGATAAAACCCTGATCAGACACAAACTGAAAAATGTTGAGGGTTGGGTGTTCAGTCAGCATCTTTACTTCTCATGATTCCTGCTTGTGCTGTTTGTCTTTACAGCTTTACAACTTCTTTGGTTGTCTGATGGATCATTTCACACCTGCCAGCAGCCAAAGTAAGAACTCACAAGGTCATCTTCAGCTCTGATCTCACTCCTACACAACTCCATGTCTCGCTGTTTTGTGTGTCTCCTCAGAAAAGTGGATCTCGCACATATTTCATGAGAGTGATGCGTTTCAGGATATGGAGTTGGAGAGATATTTCTCTTATAAAATCATTGAGGTTCCAGATGTTTACTCTGGACCTCATCTTACATTCCCATTGACCATCTCTAATGTCACGGAGCTCGTGGACGCCTTCAAAAACAAACAAGTAAATAGGACGAAAGCTGTTGTGTCTAGGGGTTTTGTGAGTCAGCGTATGTGTAACTGTAGATGTGTGTTCAGAAGCTTCATGCTCATTACGTGCTGCGGCTGCTGGAGAAAACACTGATGCTCCTGCGCTTTCTGCCCAACATCAATCACGTGTCCACCTGCAAATACAAAGAAATCACCATCTGCGGTGAGAACACACTCCTGAACACACACACACAGTCAGTGAGGTGTTTGATATCCTTGTGTATGGGTTTTGTTTTACGCAGGAGATCTGCATGGACATCTGGAAGATTTGTTGTTGATCTTTTACAAAGTGGGTCCATTTTCACCCACAATTCTAGACTGCGTTTTACGAACGGGCCAATAACAGCTGTGTGTTTTCACTTCATGACCAGAACGGTTTTCCTTCAGCGGAGACGCCGTATGTTTTTAATGGAGACTTTGTTGACCGAGGGAAAGAATCCATCGAGATTCTGCTGGTTCTGTTTGCCTTTCAGCTGCTGTATCCACATGATGTTCATCTGAACAGAGGAAACCATGAAGATCACATTGTAAACTTGAGGTAAAACACACACACACACAAGTGATGATGAAGGTTTCTGTGTTTGTCATATAGAAAAAATCTTGTTTCTTACAGATATGGGTTCACAAAAGAAGTTCTGGGAAAATATCGCGTGAGTTTGTTTTCTCCTCAAACGCACACACATGCACACGCACACGTACGCCACACACACACACAAAGACAAAGGAATGACATCACATGAAAGATGAAGAGTACTAATATCATCCTCACAGGTTCATGGGAAACAGATTCTCAGACTCCTGCAGAAGATCTTCAGCTGGTTGCCGCTGGTGACGGTAATAGATCACAAAGTTCTGATTCTACACGGAGGAATTTCAGACAAGACCGATCTCAACCTGATTTCCAAACTGGACAGACAACGGGTAGATTTCCCTCCTGAATCTTGTCTCTCTCTCTCTCTCTCTCTCGCTCGCTCACTCACTCTGTTTGTTCTCAGTTTGTTTCGGCGTTCAGGCCCATGCGGGGTGAAGCGTCCGTCAGGCAGGAGGAAGCAGAGAGAGATGACGGGCGGAGGAGAGTTCAGTCACTCTCTTACAGTACAGCTGTGCGGCTAAGACCCGATATCCCGCGTCATTCACTGCACTCTGCGTCCAGACGAGACGTTGGATCCGTGGAGGAGGAACTGAGCGAGAGACGTCGTCTGGCCGGTCTTGGTCTGACGTCAGACCAGGGTTCTGCTAAAGATCTGCAGACGGAAGCGTGGAAACAGGTGATAATTCGCTTCACTTCAACACAGACACAGAAAGAGTCCAGAACAATATTTTGAATGTGTAGGTCCGGTTCCTAAGGATCCATCCACCTCATAAAGCAGATGTGTCCGATCCTGTCCTTCAGAGTTTATCTCCAGTCAAACACTAACTTTCCCTTTTGTCTCTGTTTGTCATACTCTCTGTCACAGTTTAACATCTGCAGGAATCCACTGGCCTTTACAAACGTGTACTGTGGCGTATACAGGCAGTCAGATGGTAATTTGATGTTCATACGTGTGCCGTCATGGCATTGAAACTGAGCTAGTCGATAAAGTGCCATGATGTCTTGTTAGCTTCACATGGCGTGGACATGACTCTGTTGCGTGTGTTTGAGGCGACGTGTTTCATTTGTGTCACTGTGATGTGCGCCACGATCATATCTGTCACCAGAAGACAAGAGTGAATGACACGGCACATACCACACCTCAGAATCACCCTACTGAGCATTGACATTGCAGTCGTTGTGTAAATGCTCAGATGTGTTGCCAGAGCGTTTGAAACAATGTTTGGCCTGTCGAAACACACACAGACCAAAAACGAGAAAGTCTGAAAATACTTTGCAGGCAACATGTTTCACACGTGAGGAACAGCGTATGAAAGTGGCCAGTTGTCTGAGACCCCCGATGTTTATTGTGAATAAGCCAGATGAGCTTCGGTCCGTCTCGCTGCACACCCTGGAGAGATGGTCTTCTCTTCTTCTGCTGCTCACATATGTAACTGTTGTCACTCCAGATAGTGGATGTCCTGTGGAGCGACCCGATGCCTCAGAACGGATGCGTACCCAATGACGTCCGAGGGGGCGGCTGTTACTGGGGTCCGGACGTCACACAAAAAGTGCTGGACAGACACAAACTTCAGCTGCTGATCAGATCACACGAGTGCAAACAAGAGGGTTACGAGTTCTGCCACAACCGCAGGGTGAGATTTCACCTGACAGGATATTTCTGCTGTTAGTCCAGAGAGATTTTAGTGGAATCATTTGTGTTGTGTGTTTGCAGGTTCTGACCATATTTTCAGCCTCAAATTATTATGACGTGGGCAGTAACAGAGGCGCTTACATACATTTGGGTCCTGACCACATTCCTCATTTTAAACCGTTTCAGGCCAGCCGGACAACCCGGGAGCTGACGCTCAGACAGAGGTGAACACACACACACGTCATGCTTCTGAAGGTTTCTGACAGGTTTATAATGCACGTGTGTATGTGTGTGTAGTGTGGGGAGAACGGAACGCTCAGCTTTACAGGCTCTGAGGATGCTGCTGTTCACACACAAATCTGAACTGATGCGAGAGTTTCTTCAACACGACCCCCAGCACACAGGTGCACCAACAGATCTAAATCACTACTTTATCACCCTCACAGAACACCATAATCAACAGACTTCAACACTCCTTTCTTTCACATCTTACCTGTCTGTCTTTAAAGGTCTGATCTCTTTGAGGAGTTGGGCAGTTGCCATGGAGACGGTTCTGCATCTGAGTCTCCCGTGGAGGGTTCTGAGATCTCAGCTGGTGTCAAGCTCAAATGATGGGATGCTGAACTATGACGATTGGTTCAACCAGCTGTCTATAATCCAGCCCAACGCTAAAGTAATGCAGACACAAGTTCACAAGCAGCGCGTACGCAATCATATCATACACACCATGATATCAAACAAATCTAAAATTCATGGAAACGCAGAATTGTGAGTCAGCACAACTGCACATTGGTAAACTGTTACCTGGCAGTGTTCTAAAAAAAGCAGATGTAACAACGGCCTCTCGTGGTTCATTAACACTGCTTGAAATTTCAATAATAAAAAAAAAGGAACAGATTCACAATAAAGGAAAAACTGGATTCAATACAGGTGTGTTTGACTCTTGACAGATTGCCAACACGAGTCTGCTGGAGACCCTTTACAAACATCATTCAAACCTAGAGACCATCTTCAGAATGATCGACACGGATCATTCAGGTACTCTCATCAGTTATTTCTGTTTTATTGTACTGTGTGCACCTATATGAACACCTGACTGAGCCTCGACAATAATGGTTTTAGAATCACTATTTACAATAAAAACCACAGAATGATTTCAAGGGATGATTCACCCAAAATCTTTGTTCAGATGACAGACTTTGCCCCCCATTGACTACCATAGTATTTGTTCTGTTGAGCACAAAATCAGATATTTTGAAGGATGTGGGACAGCACACAGTTCTGGGGCACTTTAACTATCATTGCCATTTGTCCTACTATGGGAGGCAATACTTGTCTGGTTAAAGCATTCTTTCTTCTAAATATCTTTCTCAGTGTTCATCAGAACAAAGACACATTTGGCACAGGTGAACTCAAAGGTGAGGAAATGATCGAATTTGTATTTTGGGGTGAAGTAACCCTTTAATGTGTTTAGGTCTGATCTCATTTGAGGAGTTTCATCAGACATGGAAGCTGTTAAGCTCTCACCTACAGACCAACATCTCTGATAAAGCCATCTCAGAACTGGCCGAGAGCATCGACTTCAACAAGGACGGAAGCATCGACATCAATGAGTTCATGGAGGCCTTTCGACTGGTGGAACAATCTAGAGCTGATAGGAAACCATCACCGACCACAGGTCAACGAACAACAGATAAACTAACAACAACACAAAATCTGTCCGACATCACCCGTTGATCACAGCTCCAGTCCAACAACATGTCTGAATGTAAGCATTACTGCTCTAGTCAACACATTGTTCCATTAAACCACATCCTGGCCTTCTGTTTCTATTCATTCATTCACCCATCACACAAACCCATACAAAAGAAAACTTTATTCATCAATGTGAGACACATGTGTTTAAGATTCAGCTGTCAAAGGCACACAATGATAATCACATGACACAGAAAAGAGAAATGGGCCACCACAACAACAGAAATCAACAATTCTCTAATGTTCAGGCGGTCACAATGCACAGTAGTTTGTGTGTGTGTGTGTGTGTGTGTGTGTGTGTGTATCAGCTGAGTTTGCTGCTGCGTGTGTGAATCCCATCATGCAGCTGATCTTCAATCATCTTGATGTCGTCCAGATCATCTTTAATGACGCTGATCAGGTGACTCAGACCCTCCTGCTGCTGCTTCAGGTGCTGAAAGACAACTTACAGATGTTACACAAACATAACACACACACACACACAAGCACACAGGTTGTATGTCTTGCCTGTTTGATTTCTCGCAGAAGGTCGGCATCCACTCGATAGCGTTCCTCTGACCGTACAGCTCCAAAATGATTCTGCATTCGAATCTGAGACATGAGCTCATTCAACCGGCCCTAACATCAGTGAGATCAACAGTTTGATGTTTCAGTTCATTTGATAATTACTTTCTTCACGTGCACTGTAGCAATAGTGCCTTTAGGTTTGGGTTTAGTGTATTAGGGTGTTAAAAGTGATGTTGTAGTGTGTTCACACCTTGAACTGCGTTGGTGCGTTCAGCTCACACTGAATGGTTTCTAACTGAACTCTCAGATGCTCTTCATCTAGTTGGATGGCATAACCGCTCTTCCTCTGAACCTCCTGTTTGATCAACACCTAACACACACACACACACACACACTGAAGGTATTAAGTCTGTTTGGCTCTGTTCAGCCAACAGACATGAAGTGAAATCAAGGAAAGCTTGTAAACCTGTAGTACTCTGTGTGACAGATCCATCAGCTTGCGTTTGTACTGTGTGATTTTGGCTGCGGTTGTGGCCTGATTCACCTGCAGCTCACTGATGTCATTAGAGATGATCTGAGACACGAGAGAGAAACTGATGAGAACCAGCCAGAAACCATCAAGACTTTACCTTAGTGTGTGTGTGTGTGTGTATTTGAGCATCTCACGTCCACTCTGGTCTGATGCTGTTTGGTCATCTGGTCTTGAATCTTTAATCTTCGCAGGAGTTCTTTAAAGCCCACCATAGGTACTGGGATTAACCTGAAGAGAAGCATCTCATGACTGATGTGTCAGTAAAATGGAGCAGCATGTAGCGCTGAGGTTGGGAATGGTAACCAACACACTCGCTCCAGCGCTCGCTTTCCAAGCACAAGCTGACACAACATGGTGAATTCCATGTAGATAGAAATAACTCATTCTAGGGACATATATATTTAAACTTCATTGTGTAAGCTCTTTATACACCTCTGAACACATAGTTGTGTATATTATATTGCATCCCTGTCAATAGATCCTCCACAACACTAAACACTGGTGCTTAAACTGAACTGAAGATAGATAAAGACAGACACACTTCTCTGGATCAGGATTGTCCACTTTAGCCTGTTCCCAGATGATGGGGTCCACACCTGCACCAAAAAACACATCTTCAGTCTGTGTGTGTGTGTGTGTGTGTGTGTGTGTGTGTGTGTGTGTGTGTGTGCTTGTTTAGTTGTATTTGTGAGGCCTCAACTCCTCCTCAGTAACACAGTGAACTATCATTACATTTGATTGGTCCTCACTACATGAAAAGTGTCATAAATCAGTCAAATCATGTTTAATTTTCAGGGCTGTGAAATGGATTCTGAACGAGAGGTTAGTGTGCTGGTTTATGGACAGAGCGACTACCTGCGGGTGGGTTCTGAAGCAGTTGTTTGAGTTGTGTTGCGCTCAGTGCGGTCCTGCTGACAGTCATTATGACACTGAGCTGCTGAAGCTGAGATTTCACATTCATCTGCTCCATGAAACTATAGAGAGTTGATGCTGGAACCCGCTTGGACGTGCCGTTAGGAGAACGCTCAACCAAATAAACGATCACCTCCGTCCTGCTCGCGCACACACACACACAGACACACACACACAGCTGTAACACACAGAAGACAAGTTTTCTCATCCTGTGACTTATGATGATGATGCGAGTCTCACTGGTCATCAGGTAACGCTCGCACACCCTCCACATTCACGGTGATCATTTGATTTCCTCCCAGGACTTTATGTAGAGACTCGACCAAGTGCTGCTGCTGAGAGCGCACGTCTGATTCCTTCTTACTGAGAGCCAGAGCCACTAACCCATCTTCATCTTTTGTTTCAGGAACACAGCTGTAGCCCACCGCCTGTCACACACACACAGAGTATGATAACAGGCACAGGAGTGACAGGTTCAACAAAAACACATGGCATTATTGTGCTTTCTGTTCATGAATTGGGAATGTTTGGTTACAAAAGTTCATTAAATGAAATACAATCAAGTCAATGTAGAACATGACTCCACACTTCTGTCTGCACCCATACTCCCATCATGCTGTGGTGTGACATCATCAGCTGTACCTTGAAGCGGCAGAAGGGATTCTCCTGGCTGAACTCCACTGGAGGAGTGCTGCTGTTGAAATAACCTCGGCCTGTTCCCCAGAAGGCCTGCAGCTGGTTCCACTTGGCCAGAACGGAGTCCCGCTCATCGCTGAGCACAGATGGAGCAGACAGGGCACTGGCAGTGTTGATCAGATGACTAGACTGAGACCCCTGCTGGTTAAACAGACCACCTACACACAAACACACAGTTTAACACAAGCTCACGAAAAGAACATGCAAGCGTCATCCAATCGCCATTTCTCACCCTGTTGGGTCTGGCTGCTCTGAATTCCCCCGAAACCACCGAAGCCCAATCCAGTGCTGCTGAAGCCCGTTCCTGTAGCGCCACTCGAAGCCAAACCAGAGGAGAAGCCAAAACCTTTATTCTGAGTGCTTCCAAAGAGACCTCCACCTACAGCCACACAGAAACTGAGTCAACTACATCACACATGTCATCGTGTATATTCAGTATCTGCTACACTTCTGAGCATCATGTGTGTCCCGCGCGTGTGGCAGCCGTACCTGTGTTTGATGGTGTGGAGAAATTGAAGGTCGACCCACTGCTGGGAGGAGCCGTCGTGGCTCCAAAACCTCCAAAAGCACCTGCAGAGACACGTAGAGAGTCAGAGTATATGGGGAAAGAATGATGTCATCAATGAAGTCATGGAGTTGGAGTGCTGATGTAAAAGAATAAACACAGGTGATGTGAGCATGACATATCATGAACCCGACCTCAATATCATACTACAGCTACTGAATACAGACGGTTATCATCAGACAGGGGGAGAGGGAGAGGGGGAGAGAGGGAGGGGGAGAGAGAGAGGGAGAGAGAGAGAGGGAGAGAGAGAGAGAGAGAGAGAGAGGGGGAGAGAGGGAGGGGGAGAGAGGGAGGGGGAGAGAGAGAGAGAGGGGGAGAGAGGGAGGGGGAGAGAGAGAGAGGGAGAGAGAGAGAGAGGGAGAGAGAGGGAGGGGGAGAGAGGGAGGGGGAGAGGGAGGGGGAGAGGGAGGGGGAGAGAGGGAGAGAGAGGGGGAGAGAGATGAACATAGAGTTAAAAGAGAGATTACAGGAGTGACAGACATGAAACCAGCAGAGATTATAGGAGATTTACACAGTGTCTCCCACACAAACACAAACACACACACACACACGTGCCTGCAAGCACATCAATGAGATGACACACTCTTCTGGAAGAGCTTGTGTGTTCTGGCGCTGTCCTGCTTTATCTAACGGTTTGTAATCTCTTCGTCTACACATCGCAGCAGGGCTGCTGTCCTCTGCTTTATGTCATAATGAGGAACTATAGATGAACGTTTCACACCAGTCTGCCCTTTCAAAATCAAATCTCTAATGTCTGAACCACAAAACTGCTCCACCTCAGACACACTGTTCATTCATGAGGTCCAGCACATAGAATAATTCATCATCACCACATCAGTCCCGTGTCACATCACTGCTGACAGTCCTTCAATATACAACAGCCCGCCAGTGAACCTTCACCAGGAACATCTGTACCATTCTTCTTCTTCCTTTTAACCCATTCTTTTGTTCTTCAAACAACATGTGCAGTTAACCCTGCTCCTACACGACATAGACAAGTTAAACTGACTTCACGCTGTACAGAAAGACATCAGCTTGATAAGAATTGCTTTGACACTCTCACCTGTGGTACTTGATCCGAATCCAAATCCAGTGGATGCTGTTGTGGTGGCGGCTCCAAACCCAGTGCCAGAAAGACCTGTACCCATGACAACGGGTCATAATAACCTTTAATAAAACCCTTCTGTAGTAACGCTAATGGCTGGTTATGAAAACCCGAAGTACGTTTAAAGAAATATCAGACCGCTGTGAAACCCAGAAGAGGTCTCACATAACGACAACCTAACCCATCACGTGATCATATCAGACATTAATATGCACACTAACATGCTTGGATAAATGAAACAGTTTGTTTTGATCACATTTGTTTCATATTCTCCTGCAAGCACGACAGTAATGTATGAAAGCCAGTTGTAACCATGACTTCAGAAACGGAACTAACCGGTCTGGACCGTATGATTTAAGTTAATAAAATAACAGAAAGAGGATGAAAATGATTGGGCTGTGTGGCTAGATTAATCTACGCTTTTATTGTGTGTGTTGAAGCGCAGAAAACAAACAAAATGGATGCAGAAAATAACAATAACAACATTTAAACGGCGGAACAGGTGAAGAAATGTGATGGTGTCTAGAGTCGCTCTTCACGAGCTTCTCCTCGAACCACTCCAGACTGTTCATGAATTTATTGTTTTTATGCGTTAATGTGTGAATTTATTTCAATATTACAAAGCAAGTCATTCAATAAGCATGTTGAAACTCACTCGCGCTGCTAGACGGGCCGCCAAAGTTGAACGCCATGTTTCCGGTCCGTGCGGATATTCCTTCCGGACAGAAACACAAACAGTTGAATCGGATCTTGGGGCGGAAGTCCCTATATTGAAATCTCTCAACAAATCCGGGTTTCTTTAAAATACAACATCACGGTGTGGCTTAATAAATAGTTGCACTTACGCATCAGCTGTTATTAATATTCACACAAACACAGGTTAACGGACACACTTTGAAGTCATATGCCTAATGAAACGGGTTAAATCAGTGTTCCAGTGTGGAGAAATCCGCCAACAGTTATTATTTTACTTCATGTTTTTATTGACATCATTATTCTCACAAAAAAAACATCACAAATCTTTTGACATTAATAAAAAGCTTTTATTAACAGTGTGTTATCAGCAAAGGTACAAACGATTCATGTGAGACACAAACTTGCCCAACGACTGGGCTGATTTTATCAAGCCTGCATTGATCTCACATTTATACAAGTTTATAAAAGTGATGTTTCATGAAATCTGGCGGATTATCGGGGACCTTTGCGCTTCATTCGTATTTTCTTCTTCAGCTCGGTCAGTTTGAGCTTTTTCTTGGTCATCTGGCGTTCTGGAGCCTCTCGATCAACGTGAAGCGGTTTCTGCTCGGCTGGAGTCACAAACACGTCATCGGTGACGTCCGGCATCATCACTTCTTGTTCCTCTTTCTGCTTCTCCTTGCGAACCTCCTTCACCAACAGTTTCTCCTTTTGTTTGGCAGCCATCGCCAGTCGAATCTCTCGCCGATGCTAAAAAACACAGTAAGGCACAATAAAACAACGGTGAATAAAACACATGTGTGTGTTCTAACACAATAAGCTCTGAAAGCAGCTCACCATGTTAGGCGATTGGAAATGAGGGTTTTCATAGAGCGTAGGTCCCCCAAAACTCCCCTGAAAGATTTTTATGGGGTTCAGGACAAAACGAGGGCCAATCTCCACAAGAGATGCATCTTCTTCAATGATCTACGAGCGGTAGAAATACTGGTTTAAAAAATCATATGACTCACTTCAATGAATGATTCAAGCGTATTGTCAATGATCTCACCTGATAGTTTCTGAACCAGATTCTGTTGTCTGCGATAGTGAAAGTGAACACGTGATCCACAAACGGCTGACTCTTCGGGTGATACTGAGGTGTCGAGAAGATCTACAAGAACAAGGTCTCCGTTAACAGGCTTTAAAAACACGTCTCGACATCTCAAGTTTGCATGATCTGCACAACATGTTTATTTACGGTAAAACATTCTAAGTTTATTAAGAAACTCCAGAATACTGTCATACTGTAAAGATGCAATAATGCTGTAATGAACCTGAGTGAAAAGCTCCTTCAGCAGGGTATATTCCGGCTCCTTGTCAAATTTCTGTAAAGGAGAAGACAAATGTTATCATGAATATAATCACCATTATTGTTTTGTTGTTTGTTCTTGTGATTTAAAAATGTCTTTTTACTCACAGGGTCAAACGACAGCAGCGGTCTGGAGCCTTTCAAACAGTTGCCTGTCATTTTCAGCTCAGCGAGAGTGTGAACTGAACGTGTTTGGGACAAATGGACACACACATTACATTTCCGCTCATATCATTTTCATGTTTATACATTGTGCTGAAATATTGAAGAAATAAAGTTCTACCGTTTTGAACAAGAAACTTGGCGGACGGCCCATGAGGAGCATTTGAGATCCTGTAAACAGAATGACAGCCATACATTGAGATTTTTAACGCATTTTAAGACACAGTCTGGTGATCAGAAAAGCGGGTTCTCACCACATGTAAAGATCCTGCTTCTTCTTTGCCTCAAAAAAGATGCACTTGTTACAGTTTTTGATTTCGCACACCTGAAACATATCAGCAACAAACAAATAACCAAAACTGCAGGATGTCAGTGGCTTAGAGTAGTGCTGCCTGTTATAAAAATGCTTTTGCCAAGTTAAGTGTGACATTGATTTAAACCCTTGAAAATAAATAATCACACTGCCCAGAGTAACATGTGAGAATCACCTCATTAACCACAAAGAGTTTGTCTTTTCTGTCCATTTTGGTGTCTGTGAGAAAAGAACAGAGATTTGATTTTGTACATGATCAGCCACGTAAACTTCAGTTTAGTCATTTGGTTGGTTTAATGTGGATTTACCAGCTTTGCTGTGAGGCATCAAGGTTTTTAAATCCTTCATTAGATGTCTCGTTCTGAAGTTGATGCCACGAGAGGAAAAGACCAAAACTCGCTCCTTGTTTTTCCATTTACCCTAAAAAAAGAGAACATTCGCATTAAAACTCATCAGCCTATCACAAGAAGGCATTTAACAATTCACATCATCTACATACAATGGAGTCAAGTATAGTGCAACATTTTAAGGCACATTAGATTCTTCATCAATTGCTTCATTATGTTATATGTGTTACATTAGTTTCAGTTGGAAACATCAGCATAGATACTGCAAAATTTACTGTAAAAATCTAACGAGTCCAACAAAAGTCGAAGATCTGATGTCACCATCACAAAGAGACACTGGAATATAGTTGTCATGTTTTGGTAGCGAGACCAGATCTGATGAGTGAGATTAAAAACACACATGAGATGATTTCATAAGAACTCATTGACTTCGTTTAATATCTCACCGCGCTGACGGGCGGGGGGACGCTGATAATGTTGCTCTGTTCACAACTTTCTGTCTTTTCTGTACCCTCCGCTGGAAATGTTACTTGCTTTGCGTTCTTTACTGCTTGTGATGATCTATTTTGCTTTAATTTCGCTCTTTTCGACTTGATTTCCGATGATTTCTCTGCCACACGTTTCTTTCCGCGCGCCGCCATCTTCCTCGCATACGTCACTACCGACCAAACGCAGACGAGCGGAAGTGACGTGTCAAACACGCAAGAGTCGCACAAACAGCAGGAGCGCAGAAATATTTGAAACTCAGCTCGATTCAAAATGAGTAGATAATCCTGTAGTTTGCAAATCGCTGTTAAACGCAGAAGATAAATAAATAAGATAGGGTTTAAACACAATGAGTTCAGAAATGACCGGTGAAGCGGAAGAAATGAAGGATGATGAAGATGAAGAGGAGATGAAGGACAGATATGATGATGGAGGAGATGAAGGGTTCTCTGTGCTTTCAGATTTGCCTGTTGAGATCACTGAGAGACGCCCGACCTGTCACACGTGCTGGTGAGAAACACAACAACACATTTGTGCGCGTGTGACTTCTATTCACCCCTGTAAGAGATAAGTGTTGTTTGTGTTAGTTTACTTCTTCATTTAGTATCCCGTAAAAATGTGAGTTTAATTGACAAGCATTAGAAAATGACAACAGGCAAACAAAATTTACAATAAATGAATAAACGAGCAGAGCAGCTGATCCTCAATGATCAACTAGAAGAAGATTTGACACATTGGATTAGATTTGGGATTATTTATTCCTTTTTTTACACACGAGAAACACAATGAAAGCAGCACTATGAAACACATGATGCTTCAACCAACAGGGAAACATTGTAATATTCTTGCCATTGTTAGCACTTTCTTGACTGATTTCTTCTGAACCTCAATAGCACAAAGAACACAGATGAGATGACTTTCTCAATAAACACATCATCAGAAGTGTTCTTTTGTCTTCTGGATGTTCCTAAAGAAGAAAATCAGCCTTAAACTGTAACGTTTCATAAGTTGAATAAATCATCGGTCAATGAAAGTAGCAGTTTTTCTTCACAGACATCCAAACGTGCCCATGATCCTTCAGCTGTGATGCATTCACATGTATTTGACCATTGGGTTTTGTGACTCATAGGTTATCGGTTGTGTGTCTATCATCCGTGTAATGTAATGATGTTTTGTGTGTTTAGTCGTCCAGTGAAGGTGTGTCTGTGCCCGTATCTCCCTACGCATCCTCTCGACGTCTCCACGTGCCTTTACATCGTCCAGCATCCAGCCGAGGTCTGTCGTCTGTGTGTGTCCAAACCTCTCATGCCGTTCGTAACAATGTCCCATGAGTCAAGGTTCTTCTCCTCTGCTTCCTCCAGGAGAGCCGCGTCCTCCGAACTGTTCCACTCCTGGCGGCGTGTCTTCCTCCTGTGAAATGCAAAGTGTTCATTGGAAGGCGATTTACAGACGAGAGGTAACTTATAGCACACATTGATTGATTCACATCATACGGAGAATTTCTGCAAGTCCACCTGACTGTCATATTGTTGGTTGTGTCAGACATCCCGAGCTGGCGGCCGTGTGTAAGGACGCACACACTCTGCTTCTGTATCCTGGAGCTGCTGCTGCTGATCTGGAGGATCTCGCCTCAGATTTCGCAACGACATACCATAATGTCATTCTGATCGACGGTACTTGGAGTCAAGCGAAAGACATGTTCCTCCGCAACTCTCTTTTCAGGCTTCCCAAACAGGTGCGACCCACACATCCATCAGCTCTCGTGGGCTCCTCAGCCACAATCTCTTGTTGTTCTTCTTCCGTTCAGTAAGATGTTTCAGCAGCAGCATGTCAACCATCTCATTAAAAGGGGCTTTCTATAAATGATGCAACTAACCCTAAAAGTTTCAGCAATTCTTTTGAGAAGTAGAAAGATGAATTTGGTCGAATTTATTGAGGTTTAATTTAATGTCTCTATTGAATGTTGCTTCATTTACATAAACATCTGAAATATGAAGAGATGATAGAAAGACAGGCCGGCCTGTTGATGTTTGTCTGTACAGGTGCAGCTGCGCAGCATCTCTTCCAGTCAGTATGTGATCCGCACACAGCCCACAAACATGTGTGTGTCCACGCTGGAGTGTGCTGCCGTTGTGCTCTCTATAATTGAGAAGAACCAGAACATCCAGGAGGTTTGTCACTCACTCACAGCCTTGTGAAGCACCAGTTATCAGTTTCTGATGGTGTGTGTTTTTCACATGCAGGTTCTTCTCAAGCCTCTTCAAGCTCTGTGCTCCTTTCAGCTTCAGCACGGCGCACAGATCCATCACAGTAAAGAACATCTCATTAGAAACGGCCAGTACAACAAGATTCTGCCCCAAAACAAGCGCAAGATCCGCAGGATGCAGAAGCTCATCAGCAACCCTAACATCTGAGACTTTTTTCTAAACGAAACTACAGAACCTTTTCTACAGGATGTCTCGCTTCTGATTCTCACGGCTGCTGAAGCTTTCAGTCGAGCAATATTAACACGTGCTGCCATAAGGACAGTTGATCTATTCATTGAGTTCATAAATTATTTTATTTCTGCTGCTAATATTAAAGGGAATGTTTATTGCTCTTGCGTGTGTTTTACGCCTTCTGGTTGCGTCTACCGTAGCGGCGCTCTTGGTCTTTCAGTTCGTCTGCTGCGCTGCGCACACCGATCGGCATCAAAGTATCGCGAGAGCAGACTGCAGTCGACAGGTTTGCGAACTCAGCGGTTTCCTGCAGATGTGGGCAACTTTTAAACTGATTCAACCGCTTGAAATTTGAAATGTTCATGAATTGTAGTTGATTTATGCGTGTATTACACTAACCCACTCTACCAAATGTATATTCCAACAATAATAAAACGGAATCGGTCAATAAATCTGTAAATAGTTCTAAAAATAGGAAAACCACAATTTCCTAAGCATTTTGTTGATCAGCTGTAAATCTCGCGGTTAGATCATTTTATCTATGTAAATATACCATGTCAATACTGCTATACTATTATTTTCATTGATTTAAGAGTTTAATTTATAACAGTGACTGTTATGGATTTGTGTATGAGAGTGGCATGTTTTGAGCTGTGGTATTTTGGGCAGCTTTGAGCTAGTTTTGATTGGCCGCTGGAAATGTTTATTTTATACAAAAACCTGGCAACCCTGGCTATTGGTTTGCTCACGTGATACACTGATGTCACGCGCAGGTCGATATGCGCAGCCAGCGCCGCATGAAACACTTCTGACTCAAGAACGTCCGAGTTGTAAGTAGCCAATCAGAATCCGAGTCTGAACTTCGCTTGTGGTTGAGGACCAATCACATGCGTTGAATCTGATGTGAAGATTTTGACAGAAACTTGATTTCCTCGACGACGGTGACACGGTACGACAGAAACACCTCAGTCTCAGATTTCAGTCATGAATCGAAGTTCTTTGTTATACATTTAATTCTTTTATTTCATGTTTGAGTGAATTTCAGACACGCCTGAACGAGAATCAGTTCTTTGTCGCTTCTGTAAGATTGATTAGAAGGTTTCAGTTTATCGTGCTGTTTTCCGCTATTAAAGAACCCTATGAGTGAATTAGATTTGAACGATTAAGCAATTTTTTAACCCCTAAATGTACATTTATTTTATAGTTATCTATAACAAACGACTTCATATCAAAACACAGTAATTATGTAATATTTACAGAGAATAACAGTGATTTAGTTTACAGTAATATTGGACATTTTTTGTGAGGAGAGCTGAATGTATCGTAAGTTTAGAGAAGAATTATGATTTATTTATGTGTATTTACATCTTATGTTTGTTTTAACTTTGACGACTAACATGTCATTTGAAGTCTCAGGCAATTTAAGACAGAAATACGTTACTCATTTGTTCTTTTGTCCAAATATTTGCTCCTCGCACAAGTAACTTTATTTAGAAACAAATAAACAAAAAAAGCTAAAGCCCTTCTATGAACAGTCATGATAACATTCATTCATTTGTGTTTCAGATGTCCAGTTTGTCACACCTCACTTCTCTGAGATCAAAGCTTGAAGAAACTCTGGTGTCCTATCACCATGTGAATGCATCAGAGTGGAATATCGCAAAGAAATCGGTTAGTATGTCTGTACCCTCTTCATCTGTCTGTCTGTCTGTCTCAGTCTGTTTGTCTGTCTGTCTCTGTCTCTCTCTCTCTGTCCTTCTGTCTCTGTCTGTCTGTCCATCTTTTTCTGTCTGTCTGTCCGTTCGTCCGTCTGTCTGTCTGTTGACCGGTTTCTCTTTGGCTTCACTCAGAGTGACTTTGTTTGCGCAGAAGGATGTGACGGTGTGGAGGAAACGTTCAGAAGAATTCAGCGGCTTTCTGTGAGTCTAAATATCCAACTTATCTTCAGAGTCAGACACACCTGAAGCAGCTCATAGACGTCAGGTGTGTTGTGTGCGAGACACATGGATTCTGCAGGACTGGTGTAATGGACGTAACTGAACACAGAACGGTATAAGAGATGCAGATTTCTCTTTCTTCGCAGATATAAAGCAGAGGGAACAGTGGCAGACACCCCGCAGAGGACTGTGGAGTATATTCGCCCTGGTCCATACCGTTTAAACTGGGACAGTCTTATGACTTCCATGGAGATTGTGGAAACACTAGACCAGGTTAATGTACAGTCGGCCACTATATGAGTGTTCAGCGTGTGTTCAAGGGTCTGTATAATGAAACACATGTGTGATAAACAGCAGCAGTAATGTCTTTTACTTTCATAAACACGTCATGCTATCTTGTGTAATCTCTAGAATGATTTTACTGCTTTTGTGTTTATAATACTGGCAGATTTCTGTGAATCTGAATTGTATTTGATTTGTCATGCTGAGTATGATCGAATGAATTCTGTCTTGAGTTAAAGCTGAACATTTGACATTAAATTAACTGAACTATCCAATAATGCTTTGTGTTTGCAGGGCAGTTGCGTTATGAAATACACAACCGCAGGGCAATTGTGGAACATCATTTCTCCGAGAGAGTTTGTGGATTTCTCGCACACGACAGATTATGAGAACGGTCTTCTCTCCTGTGGTCAGTCAAGTGTTGCGTTCATTATTTAAATCACATAAAAAGCACCAGGCTCTAACCACTGAGCCACAGGAAAGGATTAATATTGTGGGAGAACACATAATATTTAAACATGTGAAACTGATATGATGGTTGGTTATTGTCGTTTCAGGTGTAAGCGTTGATCGTGATGAACACAAACAGGATTTCGTAAGAGGGTTTAATCACCCATGTGGCTGGTTCTGTGTGCCAGTGGAGGATTGCACACACAGTTTATTAACCGGCTACATCCAGACTGACCTGAGGGGAATGTTACCGCAATCTGCAGTGGACACGGCGATGGCCAGCGGCCTGATCAATTTTTTCAGTGACCTCAGACAGGCTCTGAAAATGTAGTCTCTCTATCAGTATGCTAAGTACAGGAGAGAGGCCTTGCCAAGCCATGATTTTGACTTTTTGACTCATAAGTTGAAAGTACAGTTTTTCAGAGTTGAAAACACAGAACATCATTCCAGCACCAGTGAAAGATTAGCTCTCGGTACAGATGAGTCTTGAAAGTTGATTGTTTTTTAATCAAGGTTGAACTTGAGATGAAGCTCACGTCTTGATTAAAGGCTAAGAGGTCGAACGAGAAAAGAATGTGAGAATCTGATGATTATCACCATGAATCAACCACTTAGCACAACACTGAGCCTCTTTAGAATCAGAAACACGTACGATTGTGTGCTACATGTCTGTGTATTTTAAATGTTAAATGTTTATAATAACGGTATAGTTTATAAACAGTTTGTTTATAGTATGGTAGTTTGTTGATTGTGAGCGCGCCTGTCTGTTATCTGAATATACTGTACACTTAAGATTTTAAATAAAATGAACAGAATGTTATTAATAATGTTCCGTTTTTCTTTTATTGTTGTATCTGCAGACAATATGACAATATGTATTTATCTCAGGAGTGTAACAATTCCGGGCTCGCTCAACGTGATGACGTTGGGTAGAAACTCCGCCCACAGACGCTGCTCGTCTGTCCTTGCGCTGTCCGTTAGCGCGCGCATGCGTGCGTTGGTCTGATCACAAGCTGGAGCTCGTGAAGTGAGATTTAATGTGTGAGTTTAATGTTCTCGGGCGATAAGGTTCGCTTCAAGTCTCCATGACAACAAACCAGCGGTGTGAGTAACTCTATTAAACAAACAAAGACACTTTACTGGAAATAAACAGCACAAGATTTCTTGACAACAGCGCTTTAAATTGACCCGTGTTTGCTGGGTTAATATCTAGAAATGTGTGGCGTGGTATTGTTTGTTTACTTTTTTATTTTGCTGTCATGTGTGAGGTTTTGGTTTATTTTATTGATTGGGTTTGTGTTAACAGGGTAGAAAGGTTTAAATGGGAAGAAAGTCTTAGTTTTTGGTCGGCCTGGAGAAAACTCTGCTTTCTGTTTCAGTTTGAATCCGGAGGGCTTTTCCCTCATCCGAGTTACGTTAACGTCAAACGTGTGTTTGTTGTAAAGGTCTCGCGTAACGTTACGTTACGTTCTGTGGATCTGATCCACATGTATGTAACGATCTGCCCGCTGCAACAAGATCAGATTCTGTCTCCATGTGTGAAAAACACATCTCTCCCGTCAGCACATGTCAGCTTCTCTCCTCTTATCCTTAAACACCTCAGTTTAGTTTGCTGTGGTTGGCGGTGTTGGGTGTAATTAGTTGCTCTAAATGCACTTCTCCCTTAAAAATGTAAAGTAAGGGTTCATTCTTATTTCCTGTAATTTATTTACAGTAACTTTAGATGTAATTGAACTGAATACTGTGTGATGGATACAATAGTAGAATTGACATTCAAATTCAATGTCTAACTTTAAAATGCATGCATTAATGTATCTTTCTTACTTGGTAATAGTTTAGTCAGTTAATAAGAGCACTTTATGTAGTTTTATACCAGTATAAGGTAACTACGTGGTGTAAGTTTAGGTTCATAGTTATTAAGCAGTTATTATATTAACTGTAATAAGTACACTGTATGTACATGAGGAAACAACACTTTTAAATAAAGTGATTCTGATATAAGTAACTAAATACTTTTTGGAAAGAGTAATTTGTACAGTAATGTAATTACACTGTTGATTATGTCATTACCCAACACTGGTGATAGACTATGAGACCAGTTTTACTGCTCTTATGCTTTGTGTCGTCCTTATGTTGTTGTGATTGCTTCAATTGTTCACCTCATATGTACATCAATTTGGATGAAAGCATCTTCTCAACATACATGTGATGTTTCCTGTGTTCACACTCTGCTGCGGCTTCAAACAGCCAAATGTGAAAGTGACACACACACACACACTGTACTGAGATCAGATCAGATGTGTTCTTATTAAATCCATCAGACACTTGACTGAGATCAGATGTGGTGGATGTTCACTTCTGTGAATTTAAGCGTCTGCTGTTATTCTGTGGTATGGTTTGGTTTTAGAAGCACATTAGAAGAGAATCATTCAAAGTTGACCTATTAAAACAATAATAACGATGATCACTATAGACTGTATAACAAACATCTGTGGCGTTATTTCATCGGAGGAAAAATAAAGACTTACAGTCACATATTAGACATATTCATTTATATAAAGATCAACTGATCATGACAAAAAAATTGTAATCAGATTAAAAAATCCTGATCAGTCCGTTTCTAATTCTAGTGGTTGTAATCCAGTTTTTGCAGCTTTTATCCGGTTCTGGCAGTATGGATTCAGTTGTAGTGGTTTGGATGGGCTTGTTGTTTTCTGTGAGCTGCTGTGTGATATCTCTGATGATTCTGCAGGGTTGTTCAGCAGATAAGAGCGCGTGAGTGTGTGTGTGTGAACACTGATAACACAAACTAAAACAGAGTTGATGTGAGCGTGTCTGTGACACTCATGTTGTTGTGAGCGGGAGAATGAAAAACATGCTATAGATGTGTCTGAATGATTCTTTTGAAATGTTCTCCGTCTATCTAGCTGCTGTTAAATCGCCCACCACAGAGTGACGTGAGTATTCTTAATATTATTAACTTTACACACTGAGTGACAGTTGTTATTATTTCCCGTTTGTGTGGCCACAGAATCCACAGAGTGACCCACACCCATGTGACAGAAAGAAAAGCGTCTACACATAATATCCCTCGGTTCTCTGTACCAAACTGAGTTCATATCAAAGCAAAACACAAGAAACTTGTAGGCCAGGAGCAGAGTCTTGAATCTGATGCGAGCGACTATAGGGAGCCAATGTAAGTAATAAAGAGAGCAGTGACATGTGATCTCTTCGGTTCATTGAAGACCACTCTTGCTTCATTCTGGATCATCTGTAGAGGTTTGGTCGTGCAAGCAGGAAGTCCAGCTAGTAGCCCATTACAATAGTCCAGTCTGGACAGAACAAGAGCCTGGACTAAGACCTGCGTAGCATGCTCGGATATGAAAGGTCTAATTTCCCTGATATTGTAGAGGATGAATCTACAGGACAGAGTGGTGCTGGCAACATGATCTGTGAAGTTTATTTCTCTAAGGTGTTTCACTTAAACTCTTAACTCAACTCAACTCAACTCAACTCAACTTTATTTATATAGCGCTTTTTACAATTTTCATTGTTACAAAGCAGCTGTACATGAGACACATTTAATACAAGTATGAATTCTAAAGCAGCCCCCCCGGCCAGGCAGATAGTGCAAAACAATATGCAAACGGTGGTGAGGAACCCAAAACTCCCATCGAGAAAAAAAACCTCAGGGGAACCCAGGCCCAACCAGGGGATTCCAGTTCCCCTCTGGCAAAAGCTGCTGCCTCTGCACAAGCTCATCAGTGCTTGCACAACAAGGCTTAATAAAAATATAAAAATTAAAGATTATCATTAACAATCTAATAGCATTTGAAATGTTGTAGAAAAAAAACAAAGTTTCAACAGCGTGTTCCTTCAGAAGCTTTCGGGGCAGACTTTTGACAGCCCTGCTTTAAAAGATTTGTTTATACAAATGTTCTTTTGTAGTTTATGAGGTGTGTTTCATATGGACAAGCGTCCGTCTGTTTCATTGTGTCTGTCATCTGATGAGAAAAGAAAGTTCATCTGTGAGGTCTGGTGATGTGTTCATGATAGTGCTGCAGTAATTATTGTGTGTGTGTTTCTCTTCAGGTGAATGGCACATGGCTTTGACACCGTTTGTTACCATGGAGACGCCCTCATGGAATGTGAACAGTGATGGGCATTCAGAGAAAGAGTTGTGTAGCGCCGCCCTGCAGGTTCATCTGCTTTGCTGCAGAGAGAAAGAGTCAAACGTGCTGTCGTACCCACCGGGAGAATACATCACTGAAGAGATTTGCATCACTGCAGCCAAACAATGTGGTTAGTGTGTGTGTGTGTACTTGTACATCTATCTTTATGAGGACCAGTTTGAGTTTTAGACCAGCAGAGGACTGCTGAGAGACATTTGGCCGGTCAAGAGAGACATTTTGGCCGGTCCTCACTTTCTGAGACCCCCTTAAAGGGCTGTTTGAGGGTCAAGACCTGGTTTTAGGGTTTAGGTTATAATCAGGTTTAGGTTATAATCAGGTTTAGGGTTAGGGTCAGGTAATCACTTGTGATGGGTTTGGGTTAGGGGCTAGAGATTGCGTCAATGTATTTCCTCATAAAGATAGCTGTGCAAACGTGTGTACGTGTGTGTGGAGCATTTCTCTTCGAGTGATGTTTGGGGATGTGTAATAGAGAGAGATAGACATACAGTCAGACAGTAAACACATCTTTTGTCTTTGTAAGGTTTTGGCTATAATGTTGGATGCAGACTGGTTAACTTCCTGTTCCCACCCTAACCGCTTCCTGTTTACCCATATGAGTGTGTAATATTTATTTCGGCATGAATGTGTGTGTTTTAGGGTTGATGCATCCTTACATTTATGTGTTTCTGCAGGGCCGACCCTAAATGACTTCCTCTATTTTGTCTCTCAGCTGTCGCCCATGCACTTGTTTCTCATCATCACGCACACACGCACACACACACACACACACACACACGGACTGCTGTAGAAGGTCTCAGTAAGTGTTTGTGTTCACAGGTCAAAGGTCACGCAGGAGAACACTGATGACTGCCATGCTGTGTCATATAACGATGTGTGTGTGTGTTCACAGGTATCAGTCCCATGTACTGCAGTCTTTTTGGACTGATGAGAGAAACAGATCGCACCTGGCTTCCACCCAATCACATTTTTAAGATTGAAACATCCACCAATGAGAAGCTTCTGTTCAGAATCAGGTGCACAGAGTCACGACACTCTCACACACACACACACACACACACACAGCCTCTGATTCTCTCTCTCTCTCTAGGTATTATTTTCCAGGCTGGTATGGCAGCAGTATAAACTGTGCACGCAGGTGTGGAGTCATGAAGAGTTCTGGGGCACCTGTGCTCGATGACATCACTATGGGTTATCTGTTTGCACAGGTTAGGAGAAATTCACTCACACACAGCTCACAAACCCTCGTGCATTTTACTGCAACTGACTAACCAGCTTCTGATGTGTGTGTGTGTGAGTCAGTGGAGATGTGATTTTCTGAGCGGTGCGGTGTGCGTTCCTGTCAGTATGGAGTTTCAGGAAGAATGTTTGGGATTGGCTGTTTTGGATATCATGCGATTGGCCAGAGGAAAAGGCAAGTCACCTGTTGACATCTACAACCACAACAGGTGAGTGCTCATTCCTGACCTTTGACCTGCCTCAGAGAGTCCATCATTCACTTTAGTAAACCTTGACGCTCTTTTGCAGTTATAAGTCGTTCCTTCCCAAGAACATGCGAAGGCACATTGAGAATCAGCACTTTGTGACCCGGAAGCGGATTCGGTTCCGTTTCAGGAAGTTCATTCATGAGTTCAGCTCGTGTAAAGCCACAGTGAGAGATCTTAAACTGAAGTATGTGGTCAGTCTGGAGACGCTGCAGACGGCCTTCTACACAGAGCGCTTTTATGTCCACCAACCGTCCACGGGACACGTCACCATCGTGGTCAGCGGCGACCACGGCATCCGGTGGTCCAGAGGAACAGATGAGAGAGAGGTACTCATGGTTTTATTTATCTGGATTAATGATGTGCCATGTGAAGGGTTAGGAACTCTCTGTATCAGGTGTTCGTCTTGTGGTGCCATCCCATAAAGGTAAAAAATCTCTCTCGCGCACCTTCTCCGGATCTGTTCCACCTATGTGGAATGATCTGCCCACTGCTACAAGATCTGCAGATTCTGTAGCCATCTTTAAGAAACGTCTGAAAACACATCTCTTCCGCCAACATCTTACTGATCTGTTCTGACTCTTTTCTTCTCTACTCTAAAAAAAAAAAAATGAATGAATGGTTCCGTATACTGTGTTAGGTTATATGAGACTAGTCTTCTTTTTGATTGCACTTATGCTTTTGTTGTACTTATGCTGTCCTAATTGCTTCCATTATCTACCCCACTTGTAAGTCGCTTTGGATAAAAGTGTCTGCTAAATGACTAAATGTAAATGTAATGTAAAATGTTCATGTTATCACATCTTCCTGTCTGTCAGGAGCTGCAGGTGTACTGTGATTTCTCAGACGTCATTGACATCAGTATCAAGCAGGGGACTAAAGACGGATCAGTCGAGAATAGAATCGTCTCCATTAACAAACAAGACGGGCAGACGCTGGTACTGATCACACACACACAAACACACACACGCACACATATTCACACATACGCACATACACACACACTCACACAAACACACACATACACTCGCACACATATATTCACACACTCAGTTTTACAGTAAAACATGTTTGTGGTGTGCTGACAGGACTTTTCTGTGTGTGTTTGAGTGACAGGAGTTGGAGTTTCATTCTCTGTCTGAGGCGTTGTCGTTTGTGTCTTTGATTGACGGGTACTACAGACTCACCACAGACGCTCATCATTATCTGTGTAAAGAGGTGGCGGCCCCTCGACTCCTGGAGGCCATACAGACTAACTGTCACGGCCCTGTGGCGTAAGATTCTTTCAGTCACAGCCTTATTCCCAAAGTTCCTTCGGATACAAGTGTTCACACAGTGAATGATGAGAAAGTGTGTGTGTATCACAAATGATGAGATGTTGTTCTGTCAGGACGGAGTTTGCCATCAGTCGTCTGCGGCGCTGTGACAATCAGACGGGTGTTTATATTCTCAGATGCAGCCCAAAAGATTACCACAAATACTTTCTGTCATTTGTCATTGAGGCAAGTGTGTTTTGTTCTCAAGTGAGGAAGAATAACGTTCAGAGTTCTCTTCATAGATGACTGTGAGTGTTTGACTGACTCTGTGTGTGTGTGTGTGTAGTGTGAGGGTCAGCAGCTGGTCAAACACTGTCTCATTCATCGCTCTCATTCAGGAGAGTTTGTGCTCAATGGATCTAAATGCAGTTTTGGGAGTTTGGCTGAATTACTGCAGCGTTACCAGAAGGAGGCGCTGCGCTCCGACACACACGTCTTCCAGCTGAGCCGCTGCTGTCCGCCCAGGAGCAAAGGTGTGACGTCAGCAGAATGTAATGTGTCATTGTTTTGTGTCCATGAGCTGAGAGGATGTGTGTGTGTGTGTGTGTGTGTGTCTTTAGAGAAATCAAACCTGCTGGTGACCAGAAACAATGAGACCTCATCAGACGTCTGTCAGTCTCCTTCTGGGTTTAAACCTGTCAATCAAATGATCTTCCACAAAATCCATAAAGAAGATCTGGAGACTGTAAGTCCAAACACACACACACTCATGAAACAAACACACACACACTCACGTCACAAACACGGTGATGTTTCTCTTGTTTTCGTGTGCAGAGAGAGAGTTTGGGGCAGGGGACGTTCACTCAGGTGTTTCGGGGCTACAGGACGGAGCTTGGAGATTACGGTGAGGTCCACAAGATGGAAGTTGTGCTGAAAGTTCTCGAAAAGTCTCACGGCAACTACACCGAGGTATTGTGAGAAACCTGCAGACAAGTTGACTGTGTGATCGCTACACAATAATCCTCATCATCTCTCTCTCTATGTTTCTCTCTCTCTGGCAGTCGTTCTTTGAATCAGCAAGCATGATGAGTCAGTTATCACACAAACACCTGCTGCTGAATTATGGCATCTGCGTCTGCGCAGACGAACGTAAGTAGCGTGCATGGGTCTGTGCTCTTGGTTGTGTTTGGTGAGATGTAAGTGTAGATTTGTCTTTCAGACATCATGGTGCAGGAGTTCATGCGCTTCGGCTCGCTGGACACGTACCTGAAGAGAAACCGCAACTTCATCAACATCACCTGGAAGCTGGAGGTGGCCAAGCAGCTGGCCTGGGCCCTGCACCACCTGGTGAGAGAGACGCACACCGATGAACACCGACTGATGGAATACACAATCTGACATCTGATCTTCCTCCACAGGAGGAGAAGAACCTGATCCATGGAAATGTCTGTGCCAGGAACGTTCTGGTGACTCGAGAAGAAGATCGTAAGACTGGAACGCCTCCTTTCATCAAACTGAGCGACCCGGGAATCAGTTTGTCTGTTCAGCCCAAAGAACGTAGGAGACGTTTGCTGTTGAATGTGCTCCTGTCACGTGTGTGTGTGTTTCTCACGTGTTCTGTGTGTAGTTCTGATCGAGCGGATCCCTTGGGTTCCTCCCGAGTGTGTGAAGGACAGTCGCAACTTGACTTTGGCGGCAGATAAATGGAGTTTCGGTGCGACGCTGTGGGAGATATACTGCAGCGGTGAACGTCCGCTCGCCTCGTACGACAGTTCAAAGGTGTGCCGTCGCCACTGCGTCTCTGTGTGTTGCTTCCGTCTGTTGTGGTCTGGTGTTGATGGGTGTGTTTGTTTTGTGCAGAAGCTGTTGTTTTACGAGGACAAGCATCAGCTTCAGGCTCCTAAATGGACAGAACTGGCGTGTGTTATTAACAGCTGTATGGGTTATGAGCCGCTGAAGAGACCGTCATTCAGAGCTCTCATCAGAGACCTCAACAGCCTCTTCACACCAGGTGCCGCACACACACACACGCATGCACACGCACACACACACACACGTACTAGAGTACAGTGAGTCTGTGTGTTTCTCAGACTATGAGCTGCTGGTGGAAAGTGAGACGGTGGCCAGCAGAAAACGAGCGCTGGGGTTTAATGGAGCCTTTGAGAATCAGGAACCAACTCAGTTTGAGGCCAGACACTTGATCTTCCTACAGCTGCTGGGCAAGGTCAACAATCCTCATCTCACACACCCACACACACAAGGAATCCCACCACTATCGTCAAGTGAATGTGTGTGTGTGTGTGCAGGGTAACTTTGGCAGCGTGGAGAAGTGCAGGTATGATCCGCTGCAGGATAACACAGGTGAGGTGGTGGCAGTGAAGAAGCTACAGCACAGCACCGCTGAACACCTGCGAGACTTTGAGAGAGAAATCGAGATCCTGCGATCACTGCAGCATGAGAATATTGTGAGATATAAAGGCGTCTGTTACACTGCAGGTGAGAACACGCTGCTTTATCTCTCAATATACAAACATCTCTCTCTTTTGATCGATCTCAATCATTCAACTCTGATCTCTCTCTGGTCTGTGCCAGTCATGTTTGTGAGAGTATGTCCTGATCCACGTGGCTCTCAGTTTTTGATCGGTCACTGTGTACAGATAGTCGCCGTGTTTAGGGTCAGAAAACACTGGGTCTCATTCACTGATAACTGTGTAGATTGTTTGGTATCTGTACTCACTGGAGAATTCTCCACCTGATTCACAACACATGCGCGCGCAGGTGAATCTGTTCTTATTATCGCTCTAAATTTAGGGAATTAAAACAGTTCTACACAAGCCCTCGTTTAGAAAATAGGAATATAAAAAATACACAACAAAAGGACATTTTCTTCCACCCTTTCATCTCTCGTCAAACGTGCCGCTGTGCCCAGACGCGCACTCCCCCGATCCTCCAGCAATCCCTAGTGTTTCATTCTCAGATGCATTTCAAACATCTACTTCTAAACCCAGATCACAGACCTCTCGTTAGCTAGCTGGACATCTGCGTGAGGGATCAGGCTGTGCTGCTCGGTCACCAACATTATTCTAAATATCTACTTTTGTGATCGGCAGAAGAAAGAAAGTCACACATGTTTGAAATAACAAGGCGGCGTGTTAATGATGAGAATTTTCATTTGGAAGGCGAACTACCTCTTTAAAATCGTTCATACGCAGATTTAACGCAAAACTTCAGCGTTCACAAGTGTAGTGATTGAGACCCACTGCATTCAGAACCTTGTTCTTCTGTTTGAGTTTCCCAAACATTGATGTCGTATTACATTCTATCTAATTACTCCACAATTGAATAAGTTAGTGGTTCAGTGTGGTTTATGATCGGGGATGCATTGTTTGTTGTGTGCCGATGGACCCCCGTCACCCCACACCTCACTGCCACAGAGGACAAATCGGATGGTTCTAATATTTTCAGCCAAGTTCTCTATAGGATGTTCATGGGTTACCTCTTAGTTCATTCACCGCAGGATTAAAGTTTTCTCTGTGGGTGTGATTTTTAAACACAAGTGACTGTAGTGTTATGTGTGTTGTGTTCACTGGCATCTGAATCTGTTGTGGAAGGTGATCCGTTAACCGTCTGCGTCTCTATCTGTCTATCTGCAGGTCGTAAGAATTTGCGTCTCATCATGGAATATCTGCCCTTTGGTAGTTTAAGAGATTATCTTTCCAAAAATAAAGAGTGTTTTGACCACACGAAACTACTGCTATATGCATCCCAGATCTGTAAGGTATTTCTCCAAAATAACACACACACACATTTTAATAACAATCAAACAAAACTTGATTCATGTGACTGTGCGTGTGTGTGTCCCTCTTTCTGTGTGTGTGTGTTTAGGGAATGGACTACCTTGCATTAAAGCGTTACGTTCACAGAGATTTGGCTACTCGGAACATTCTGGTGGAGAGTGAATATCGAGTAAAGATCGGAGACTTTGGCCTCACTAAAGTTCTTCCCCAGGATAAAGAATATTACACCGTGAGAGAGCCGGGTGAAAGCCCTATATTCTGGTGAGATCTACTGGAGAGGTTGTTAGAATCATGAAGGTTTCTGCACATCAATGGAAATTTGTTTGTATTATTGAAATGCAAAAACAAGTGTGTAAATTTACATTTGTGCATTTGGCAGAGGTTTTTATCCAAAGCAACTTGCATTGTGTTGTTCTATACATTTGTTTCTGAGTATGTGCTAACCCTGGGATCAAACCCTTGACCTTGACGTTGCTAGCGTCACGCTCTGACCACTGAGCAACAGGAAAGTTGTGTTTTTGAAACATTTATACATAAAGCATAAAAAGTCAAATTAGATTTTCTTCATCAGCGTCACAATTGAGAATGGCTTCATTTCAGTTAGACATCAGATATGTAATGATTTTTCACAATAGTTTGTGAACATGATCTCTATGTGTTTGTGTTTAAATGATGTTGTGTTGTGCTGAAGGTACGCACCAGAATCTTTGACTGAGAGTAAATTCAGCGTTGCGTCTGATGTCTGGAGTTTTGGAGTCGTTCTTTATGAACTTTTTACCTTCAGTAACAAAACCTGCAGCCCTCCCACTGTAAGTGTCTCTCTGTCAGACTCATGTTTATAAGAAAGATGCAAGTCAGAAGTGACGTGTCGAAATAAACGATGCTTCCATGTTCAGTTTGGTGATTCATGCAGCATGATTGTGTTTGTGTGCCAGGTGTTTATGGAGCAGATGGGTGACGATAAACAAGGTCAGATGATTGTTTATCACCTGATCGATCTGCTCAAGAGAAACTATCGTTTGCCGTCTCCAATAGGATGTCCAGCTGAGGTAAACTCGCTCGCAGGTGAAAGGCTCTTCTGCGATCAGTCGGAATGTCACATCACTCTGTCCTCTTGTCTCTCTTTCAGATTCACACGTTAATGACAGAATGTTGGGCACCAGAGCCGAGCAGACGTCCTACATTTAAAGATCTGGCTCAGGGAATAAGCGCCATCCAGGACAGCAGGAGCAGCTAACGCCCGAGTGCAGTTCACTCTTGATTTCTGCTGAAATACTGTGGGATGTATGTCGTGTCTTCTCTTCCTGTAGGATCTGCAGCAGAATTCTGAAGCTGAATCTGCAGGTTAAGAGTCACTAGCTCTTGAGATGCTTCAATATAGAAGTCTGTATTGTATCGTATCTTTCGTTTGCAAGATGACAAAACTGCAAGGATCTCAGATGAGACTCTTCACACGTCTCACTGCATGCACATATTTACATCTTAAATGATTATATTGACGATCTTGCAAGCTGTTTTATGAGCTTTTGTTTAAAACATTGTGTGCAGTATTATAAGGTTTGAACAGTCATGTTACACAACAGTGTGCAACCGAAAAAAAAGGGATTTGCAAAGTGTGAAAAAGCAAAGGAAGTGGTGAGCATTTATACTGAAGGTGTTAAATCTTACTGGAGATCTTCTGTCCTGATCAAACACAACACAAACCTGCTCAACACAATTTTACACTAACCCTAATCTGTAACTAACTACAGGCATTTCTGTTGGGTTTCTGCATTTCTGTTGATGTGTCAACTTTGATTGTAAAAAGGTAGATCAGCTTTTAACAGCGGCACAGTTTGTAAATAAATAAAAAAAAATCAAGTAAAAAGTGAAATTATATATTTACTTGGACAAACTTAAACCAAGTGATGGATAAAAATGCCTTCAAACATTTTGATTTTATTTAGAAAAAAACAGATAATTCATCTATTGAATTATTATTTTAAATAGATTTGCGTTTCGTTCTATATATTGGATTTGATTTAATAAAACATCTTTATTTTATTGGCTGAACTGGAAGAACATTTTCCCAAAACGATGTAATTCCACTTCCTGCCACATTCCACGTTCTTTGTGATAATTCAACTGACGTTTATATAAATGAATTTCAGTGAGTTGCTCATATAATTGATGTTTCATATAAGTTTTATTTTTACAATTACTTTTGGTTTGTATGTATTTTTGCAATGAGCTCTGGTGTGTGTGTGAAACTCAGACATTTTGAAGATAAAGAGTTATTTTCTGTGTTCATAAGTCTCTCTTGTGTTTTTATTTGGATCGGAACATAAACCGCTGTGATGACGACTGAATAATATACACATAAACACTAAACTGCGAGAAAATGATCCCGTCACGTTGACTACAGGGCTTCTGGTACTATCAAAGGATTTTCTTTAAAAAGTTAAAGGTAACCATCAAAATGTAATTTTGTGACGTCAAACACAAGCTCTTCTGTAGCTCGTGCGTCGAGGATCTTTAGACTCACAGCAGCGTTCATTGAAGACACACCGAGAGACTTTGACTGACATGTTAAGCTGCCAATCACAGATCGTTTTGTTTAGCGTTGTTACAGTAAGTCCTGAACCAGGTTTAGGAAACACTCATTACACCGATTCATGATTACTTTCTCTAGAAGGAAAGTCGCAGAAATGTAACAAATTAAATGACTTGAAGTCTTTCCAGTTTAGTGCGCTTAATGCATCAGATCTGTTAAGCAAATATGACTAAAGTGAGCTGATGCTTCAGTGTCAGGGATCCTTCTCGCTTAAATCTCATTCTAAAGTTCAGCGTCGGAAAGATTGATCGCTTTCGGTTCTTTGTTCGCTTCTCTCATCTGTGATTCCCGGAGAATCATTTTTATTCACTTTATAAGTTATAATTGTAACAGTTATTTTACGAACAGATGAAAGTAAAGTCAGGGTTATACCTCACACAGCCTCTCCCGTGAAGAAACAATCAGTCACACATGAAAGCGGCACTAAGACACCTGGACGCTTGTTCGTGTGTTTTAATACATTCACATTTATTCACGTGGAAGAGCTGAAATAAATAGAGAGACAGTTGAAGAGAGTTGATGTGTGAGCGGACTCAGCACAGGCGCCCGATGTCGTGTTTCGTACAGCCCTGGTTGCAGCACAATCCCGCCAGTCCGAGCGAGAAATTCCGCTTTCGACGCTCCGGGCGCGAGGAGAAGAGCGTCGCGACGCGCGCGTCAGTCTGTAGCCGCAGCAGGTCTGAGAGAAGCGGCGCGTCTTCACTCACGCTGAACTCATCGCGTCTCTCCAGTGACATCTCGCCTGAGTCCAAGAGAGAATAAAACATGAATTCTGCCCGTTTCGTACATTAAAATCTGATGTTTAAACGTACTAACTGAAATGAATCCACAATAAAGACAAAGAGTGAAAACTATGAGTTTGATCTAAACATTTAATGGACCTGAAGATAGGTAACATAATATAAACAACACATTTAATAAATAGTATTGTAAACACAACAAACAATATCAGCTTAACATAAAAGCATAAACAGGGTTTTTGTGATCATTATTCACAATATATTTACATCAGCAGTCTGCTGTCTTTAATGTAAGGGTCAATGACGTGACATGTATTTTTTTTGTCCAAATTCATTATTTTCCTAAAAAGAATTTGAATAAATACATGTCATATATCAAATGGATCTACAATATGTCCTTTATAAGAAACCCTTTTCATTTTATTGAAATTCAATAGATTTTTTGAGTTTTGGTGTTTGAAAGACCAAAAATGTCAGGTGGTGCGACCGTCCGAACATACAAACAGAGAACAGAACTGAGAAATAAATGTTAATTTTCTCAATAAAGTTCTTAATAATATATTTTGGCATGATTTTATGTTAAATTTCTTATATATGAGGGGAAAAATACTCAGTGCTAAATACATTAAATGTATA